>NW_009204019.1:0-13540 GCF_000690835.1 Fulmarus glacialis
GGGTTTGAGGATACGGAGGGTGCAGCAGCAGCCCCAGGAAGCCCCGGCTCTTTGCCGTGCTAAATTTTCAGTACTGCAAATGGCACCGCTGAAATCGGATCAGGAAATGGAAAAAAACCAAAATAAAACAAACCTAAAACAACCCACCAAGCCTGAAGATGCAACAGCCTGAAGCAGATGCACACAGAGAACAGAGGTTACTCTGGGGAAAGCCGGGAAAAACCCAGCTGCCGTTCGTTTCAAGGCCTGAGACCAGAATCCATGGAGGAACTGAGAGCGTTCAGGTGGCCTCTCCCCCAGGGATCAGCTCTGGGCTGCAGAACAGATGGATTACCTTCTTCATGGGGACAATGATCTAGAAAAAGCCCTTCCTGACAAAAGCAGAGTGTGGCATGCAGAAGAGAATTTGAGGTGGTTGTTTTTGTGCCACTGATTCTGGTCTTGTGCCACTGGAATACGGTTGGGGAGCAGCAGGGAGCAGAGCTGCCTGCGAGGGGCTGCAGATACGAACGCTCTCTGAACGGCAGGAACAGCGGGGCATTACCTGGCTGTACGCAGGATGCACGGAAACACTTGCACAGCAAGGAGTAAAGAACACACGTTGACAGTTTTGTTAAGGTAACAAAATGGGAAAAAAAACATTAACAAAACCCTCTCTGTCAGCCGTGGGTAGCAAGGAAAGTAGCAAACCGTCAGTGGAGAAACACAGCAATACCCTTACATCGATTTAGTCCACTTAAACGTAGTATTTATTTATAATAAAGTCGTTACGAGCATTTTCTTTCGATCCAGAAGGATTCATTATGTACTGAGTGCTTTACATCATGTTAGGAACTAACCCATTGATAAATTAGTGCTAAATTTTATTTGCAAAAGGCATCTTTGGCAGGGATTCAACATTGACTCACAACAACAATTGCTCATAGTGCTGACTTGCCATTGTTCAATATTTAGAGCCCCTCAGTCCTCCCGGCATCCTGCTGCGTGCGTAAAAGTTACATTGGGATTGCAAGTTTTATCTCACAAAGAGATAAGGGGCAGCATTTCCAAAATAGCCCCTAATTTTAGGAGCTCAAACCAGGACAAGATGGTCCTGACTTTCTGGCATCAGGAGACCTTACAGCCAGATCCAAACATCTCACACTCAACATGCAAACCAAGAGACACCATCAGGATCTTTGTGACAAAAGTTAGAAGGCAATTGCTAACTACTCTAATGACGTTTATCCTAAACGACATGTAGTCTTAGTGCAAGGAAGTGTCCAGAACAGGAGCAGAGGGGCAGAAATCCCTTGTGCCCCAGTCCTCTAATCCACCAGGTTATCCTGCTTTCTACCCCCTTCATCACTCAGGGCATAGATTTGGCCCTGCCTTTTTTTAGGTTGTTTGACTACACTCCTCCTCACACACAGCTCTCTGTACAAGAATCGCTATGTTACCTCCTTTGTCTCCAGTCCAATGGCCACCGGGCAGCTCTCATCACAGAGAAGAAATCTAAAGCTGGGATGCCAGCTGGGGAAAAGTGATACGAAATCTCTCAGTACATCTGATAAATGGCAGAGAAAACTTGACACAAAAATCCTTAGTTTAAAGGCAGAAGTTGTAGAAAATTGGGGTTTGTTCTTTCCACTTGTGGAAAACATGCCTCCACCCCCCATCCCCAATCAGTCAGTCTGCGGGACTGGTGGGACAAGCCTGCAGGCAGGAGAGCAAAGGATCCTCTTCTAATATTTAGGTAATTTGTGAAAGATACCGAGAGAAATAAGCATGAGGCTCCTGACGTTCATCAAACCTCCTGACAGAACTAGTCTATTGATTTTCGCAGAGGTAAACAGACCGAAAGGCAGCATCACACCACACCAAGCCAGCAGCAGAGCACCAGGCAGCACTGACAGCGGCTCTGCCCTTTCTATGCAAGTCAGGTGCTGGCCTGTCAACGACTGAATCAACCTGGGTCTTCTCTGGGTACAACAACTAATTTCCTGTTTTAATTGGAAAGTAGTATTGATCAAATATATGAGACTGACATCAGAGCGTGTGTCTTGGGGTAGTCCCCTCTTCACAGCTCAGAAGCAGCCTGCTTGAACCAGTCTGGCTATTCTCCATTGGGAAGCCCCACCTGACAGCCCACTGCCCTCCCTGGCTGCTGGTTCTGCAACTCATGCCCAGGCACGGCTTAAACAACGTCACCTTCTAAAACATGAACTGGCCCCCAAAAGCACCCGAGGAGCAAAACTTCCCTCCATGAGATCAGGAATCCTGCAGGATGCTGTTAATGTTAACATGCACTTTTAAAAAAGATGCTTTTTTAATTTTTTTTTTTCTTTTTTTAATGGAAACATGCACAAGTGCCTCGAACAATCTGCCTGTTTGCAGTATTTGTGAATACAGCTGGAATACGCGTATTAATTTTGGTGTACCACAAAAAAAATTGGCAGGACTGGCGAGGAAGGCAAGTTATTCTCAGCGTTACAATAAACCCAAAAAAGGTATTTTAAAAATTTATAGGAAACCATCCAAATGATTATAAAATGGGTCAACATTAAAGGTCTAAAACTTTAAGTGTCTTTACTTATTTAACATTTCAAAATTTAGTATTGGTCACAGCCATGTCATTCTGAGGCATCTCCTGATTTCAATTACATATCTGGATAAATGGCTTTACAAGCATTGAGAAAAATCACCCTAGTCATCATATGCCGGGTTCAGACTAAAAGAATTTTTCAATTAGAAATATTCTTCAGCTATAGGCCCTTCAGTCTGAGGCTTAGAGGATAAACACTGACAATGAAATCTGCTGCCTCGCTAACGCAGCTTAAAAAATGTCTCTCGCCTTGCAGTGGAGAAGTGACATGCTGTTTATAAAACATCTTGCTCAAATCTACTGTCTTTTCTATTATTAAGCAAGCAGGTTTCAGTTTAAAACTGCCACCTTACTGACTTCATTAAAGCCACCTGATATTTTATTAGTCTCTGATAACAAAGTTTCCATCTTTTGCATGTAATTAAGTTGACTCCCAGGAACAATTTACTTGACTGATCTTTCTTTAAGCATAGCAGCATGATAGCACTTCTCAAGTAATCGATTGGTGGGAACTTCATAAGCCTTTATTAGAGAAATTGTCCGCTACCTTGCCACTTTTCACCTTTCAAAACAGTACCACTTTATGTAGGAAAAAAAAACATTAAAGAGAGAGCACAATATAACTGCCTTAATATATTCTGAGCCAACCAAAATGTGTTTGTCATTTACTGAGCTGCATCTATTTCAGAGGTCTGCCTGGTGTATTAATAGTCCCTCACTATATCAGGCTGGAAGAAAATGTGAATTTTAGAGTCCTTAAATCATTCTGCTTTTCCACTGCAGTTCCAATAAGGGCTTGAACTAGATAGCGTGCTGTAAAAATGAGCAGAACTCAGTAATGTGCTGAAAGTATACTTTTCTTTTCCCTTCCTAGCCATACTGATCAGCTGGGTAGAAAGCAAGAGACAGGGTGGGCTTAAAAAAACAGTAATCGTAATCACTCTTAAAGGAACAGACCACAAATGTGGAGGATGCACTGATGGTTTTTGCTATTCCTTGTATAATCTACTTCTAATTACCCCACATAATTGCATGAGGCAAAGCAATTACCTGTAGCCAAAGGCAGAGAATCAATCCAGTAGTTTCCATGGAAAGTTACAGCATTCATCTGCAGCTGAACTGAGCTGAATTTCTTGTCACTCCTGTGCATGCCGCACCAGCCGGGGTAACATGTCGATCCCTACTACAGCTATCATGGATCGAGTCTTTTGTTCCTTCTTTTCTCTTCTTTGAGACAAAATTGATGGTTAGGCAGCAGCAGGAAGCCCTGGGCCACCTAGGAGGGTAAATGGAAATCTATGACCATTATGTCCTTCAAAAATAGCAAGTGAGTAATTTTCTCCTAATAGCAAGAATTATCCTGGATTAGTCTCCCTCCTGGAAACTAGCGAGCTCCAGGCATCTGAGTTATCCCTCTTTTATAAACTCTAGTCTATAAAAGACGAACACTTAGCATCCTTTGGTCAGTATTAAAAAAAAAAAATTACCCACGTTTCAAAAAGTATGCACAGACCAGACGTACAATGGATTTGACCTGAACCACTACGTTCAGTTAATCACTGGTGGCAGGACTGTTGTAAGCCAGGACTGTCGTAAGCCAGAGCCAGGATGCTTGTTAACATTTGGTGCCTGCTGTGGCACCAAAACCCCCCAGCAGGTACGTGCGAAAAAGTGGGGAGGGATGGTGAGAAAGGGAACGAAAAAGGTGGCTTGGAGACAGCATCCTAAATACCCAATGTGTATTTTTATGTCATAGGATGAACAGGGAGCATACCAGAGACAACAAAATTACCAGAACTGTTGTACAGTTTATACTTTTTATTACTTAGAGGGAGTTTTTCTATAGAGGTATCCGCAATTTAACTGGAAACATGTTAGGGGTTCCACAAATCAAAATACTTCGGAAAACTCCGCACAGAGTACTTTGTAACACTTCTGGAAAGGCTGTGACCAGCAGGGAGGGCATTCAGATTGGTGGGAAAGCACTAGTGGGAAGAACAGGATACAGGCCTAAAACCCAAGAAAGCCCAGGAAGTGGGAAGGGCCCTATTCATCACCTTTATGTATGAATGCAAGTGGTAACATACAGATTAGGAACAAAAGCAGGAGAAAGGGAATATAGGGGAGATACCGGTTTAAGAAGATAAAAAGCGTGGGACTATATTTAAGTAGTTGTGGGAGAAGGCGGGTGGGAGGTCTCAGCCCCAGAGAGTTCAGCTGCATCCTTCCCCAGTTCCCAAAGAGTCACAAAGAGGGACCCCCAAGTACAAGGGAAGATATAATCTGAGCTCTTGCTTTCCCTTTCCCTTCTGTCATCTCATTTCCAGTTCTGTATTCAAGAACTGGACTTTTTGCTCTACTTGCACCACCCTTGTAATATTCTGCTTGTCTGATGTTGAAAGAGGCCAACTGATATGGAAAAGCCCTGGGCATGCGTCTTCTCTGGAAGCAACAAGCTGAACCAAAGCCCCCTCCCTTCCTGCCAGGGATCTGCAAACCAAAAGAGTGGGAAGGGATTTTGGGAGGCTGGCTGATACCCCCCCACACCATAATGACTAATATCATGAGGTCATTAGGCCTGGCAAAAATTATCTTCTGTCAGGTGCAGGCAAGTGTTCTTTCATCATAAGCTCAGCAAAAGCAGTGTTTGGACCAACAGGGTCATCACATGAAGTTACTTAGCGCAGATGCAGCGTAGTATCAGCCTTGGATGTGGGGAGTGAAGCGCCATTGACTCCAGTTTCTACGGTGTCAGGTGCCTTGCTCTGTATGTGCCTGCTAAATATGCCTGCAATTAAAGTTCTGAGCACAATGCATATTTTAGTCAGCTACAGAAAAGCTGGGTAGTTTCAAGAGGTGTGTATTAGTTTACACCAGCAGCCCCCAGTTTTCACCAGCTCATGCCCATCCATCATGCAAGTAACATACTCTGAGCAAAGGCCACCCCACCTTTTTCTTATCTCTCAGTTTTCCTCTTCTTCAGGGCTTGCTAAGAGTGAGCGAGCATGCTCAGCCTGAATAAAACACTTTCTGGCAAGAGCAGAACACACTGAAGAGAAAGGAGTGTTACACTGCATACCAGCACCAGTTCTCCAGTAGATTTTACACAGGGAAGGAGGAAAGAAAATGTGGTCTCTTTCCAGGAGTCTGACTGTTGGAAGAACTGGTTTTTCAAAGCTCAGAGTTAATTGCTGTGGTGTTTCGTGACAGCCACATCCTCTAAGTAAGTCTGCTACCTCTTTAATTAGCAGATCTTGATGAACATCTCAGGGTTTTATGTTACAGGCTTAGAAAACTACCATTACCTTGAACCCAAGAGGGATGAAGTGTCACTGGACACTGTAATAATTCTAATAATCCTTAGGAGATGGAGACTTCAATGTTAACTGGCTGTAGGACTGAGCAGAAAGAGCCTGAATCTCTTCTCCCCCCTTTCCCCTCTTCTGTCTCTACTGAAATTTTTGCCTGGTGCCTGGTCGTTGCCCAAAATATTGGCACAGCAGGCATCCTCCTTCTTGCCCTGGTTCCTTAGATTTGGTACTTCTTTTTGGTGCCTTGCCTTTGAACACAGTACTGAAAATACACACCAAAAAGATGAGAAAAAACAAGAACAACAAAACCATGGCCAGCATGTTAGACAGACATGCAGACAAAAATGTCTCACTGGGAACCCAAGCAAAACAACTCCTTGGACATCCTCAGCTTCACCTTCTTTTTGGGAGGATGACTCAGCGAACAACCCTTTTGTTCAGATACCTTTTTTGTCATAGCCAAACCTACTACAAACTGGGTCACATGGAAAGAATCTGCCATCCCTCCTAGCATCCTGTACATACTCGTACACATGGCATCCTGTACATACTCGTAACTTAATTAATACCTAACAAAATCTCAGTATTGCAGGGTTGACAAAGAGTTTCCAGCACAAGGGACAAAGCTGTACTTATTTATAGTATCAACACATACTATACAAATTCAAGCAAGCTCGGAGTCCACAATTGGCAGAAATCGATCTAACCTTTGCTATGTAAGTATCCTCTGCTTTGCAGCCCAAATGAAATAAAAGCCAAAGCAAGCAAATTCAACCACATTTAGTAATTGCCACGCTCCTGTTCAGAAGGTCCCAGGGACAAGGGAACAAAGATGACATCTAAGACGACCTTCACCAAAAACAGTTTTTGTTCAAACCCTGAGCGTAGGCATCTATATCTATGGTAGCTGACTTCTCTAAACTCAGAAGCCTCTTTTACTCTGAGGTCAGCTACGCTTACGCTGCACCAAGCATGGCCTAATCAGCTCCACCTTCAGCCTCGACTATTCCCACTAATTTGGCTGGCTTGGCTTGCTCACCCATCAGCTTTCCTGGTGAACAAATAAAAGTGCTTTGTAGGCAGATCTGCCACTACTCTTCAACCCTGAGAGGAAAATCATTGAGAGGAAAAAGGATACCAAAATTTATTCTTAGTTTTAAGTGATGAGAATGATCTGTCCACTTCTCCTTGCACTCACCAGCTGAAACACATTCAAGCATTAAATAAGCTGAAGGGAAACACCTGGTCTAGGGACCTTCAGCTTTCCTCTGCTTCAGCTCTATAAAAGTATAAGCAGTTCAATACAGACCTAGAAGCATTGCCTAATCCCACTTATTCTAGTTGCTCCCTCTTCCCTCATTATTACTATGAACTATCCTTGATAACTTTAAAATGAGAGGTAGAACCTGAAATTCAGCTGATGACATGGAAATTGGGTTTATCTTCCAAGGGATCAAGAAAAAGCAGCTGGCTTTCCTTTGAGGGAAAAAAGGGTTGTAGCTACTCACTCCTATTTACAGTGTCTGGTACACTCACATGACAGGGCTCCGGCTTCATGAACATGGCAGCAGCGCTTTAGCCTGGTGATCTTACAGACCAGGGATTGAGATCAGGGCCCCTCGCAGAATTCAGTCATGAAAGATGTTTTTCCAGGTCTTTAATATTCACCCAACTTGCCAGCCCTAGCCAAATTCTTTCTGGCAGAGTCTGCCTCCTAAGGGGCTGAGGAAGAAATAATATTTCATGGTGAAACATTTAGAAGAACAAGCTACTATGAAACCTTTCTCAAACACACACTTCACTGGTTTTTGTTGTTTCTTCTAAAGCCGGCCTAATCTCACAGGACATAGAGGGCAGCTACTCATTAATTAGAAGAGACTGCTTCTCGGGGTCAACTGGACTCCACCACAAAGAGAAGCCAATAGTGCCAATGGACAAGCAATGAAAAACGTAGCTAGATTAGCTCTAATCCAGCTAATTACATGGGCACGATAGTCATGTGGCTAAAGCAAGCCCTCTATACATTCTCTTCTTGTCCCTCTATGCTGCTTCACACCTTTCTGCCCAGGAATGAGGGCAACCCAAATGATTACAAGTAGATGCCCAAACTACAAGGCAATCTTTCTCTATCCACCCTCTCTTTGTGGCGCAGACATAGCAAATCCAGATGACTTCATGTACAGAGCATCCTCCAACAGCAGCCTCCATTTCCCTGTGTTTATCTTCAAGGCCTATTAAATTGTATCCCTCCCCACCAATTACCCGTCTTCCCAAGAATGTGTATTCTGCTTTAATCCTACATCTAAGAAACCATCAGCTACCAGATCATGTGAACACAGCTAGTCCCTGTTTTGCCAGTGAAGATGCTGGTCAGTAGAGCATTTAAAGTCTTGCTAATGCCCTGAGGCAATATTTGCAGGTTTATATTACAGCTGGAGTGCCATGAACAAACATTCTTCTCAGGCTTTTTCAAAACATGTACACAGCTGCATCAACAGCCATGCAGCTGGCTGTGCCAGGAGCAGGCAATGCTTCGGTACTGTAGGGTGGGATATCAGAGCACTCTCTTGGACATTTCAAGCATGACTGGGGTTACCCTCTGGGGTATTTCCACAGAGTTGCTTCTGATGAATGGGTTACCCTACTCTATGGCTCCCCATTTACATGGAAATTTATCTTGGTGAAGTCCTTGGGTGCACATGCTGGCCCTGCTCCATCTTCGTGGTAAGCCTAGAGTGTTCTGGGTAAGTGGGACAGGAAGTTGGCAGTCTCATTTTTAATCATTCATGGTTTTGATCTCATTAGTGTTTTTCCAGATTTTTTATCCATCCCCTGTAAAATTTTCCAAAAAGCAGAAGGTCTAGTCAGCCAGGTCAGATTTTGGAGGATATACCAGTTTGTCCCTCCACAAGTCATCAGGACATATTCCTATTGTCCCATCCTGTTCTGCCAAGAGGAACCTAAATATCTCTTTGGCATTAAGTACCACCATATAGGAATTTAAAAAATCTCCTATCATCTTTATTGTCCAAGTGAAAAAGATGACACACTGAGGGTAGTGGAGGGCATATACTGTGGGACTCCTGAAAACACAAAGCCAATTTTTATATAGTCATCAAAACGAAAAATCAGTAGTCTTATGAGCTAATCTGCCACTCTGTGCTCTTGTGACTTCTGAATCATCTTTCATAGATCTCAGTGAGACACACCAAAACATGCTAGTGTCTGAATACAAGAAAATCTCTTACCCAGCAGCATATAAGGTTGCAGCTCTGAATGAACATACTATGCTGTTAATGAGCTGAAAGCACCTCATGTATTAAAATCACTTCTTTTCTGGGTCAAGAAAGAGAAGTTACAGTGTCCCACAGTCTACCACAAGCCATACACAGAATATCCATATTCCAGACATGACCCTGGAACAGCACGTGGCTGCAGGTATGCATGATGGCACAAGTATATGAAAAGTCCATGTGGATGCCTAAAGATACATATATTAAGTTGGCTCAAACTCCTCTGGATACAAGACAAAATATCAGCTTCCCTAGTGAGGGACAGTCCTAAGAGGCAAGAGTTCAGAAGGCGATAAGCAATAGCATTACTTCTCTTCAAAAATCTCTACCCTAAGTTCGATAACTGGGCAGAAACATCATGTCTTTTCCAGGACACAATTCCAAGAAAAAAAAAAGGGGAAAAAAACCTTTACTTGAAAGTCTCATTTTACAATTCTTGTAGATATTTTAAAAGGGCAACAGACAGTTACAGGGGACACAAGATACAAACACCTTAAAACATTCCTGTTTGTTAAAATTCATATTTGATGAGTAATGTAGCCTCCAGGTTACTATAGCAGCAAGATCCATCACCTAGGTGACCAAGCACTAATGATGTCAACATTAACCTATCCCTACACACACTCTCAGACCGTGCACATTATCAGACTCATTTCTTACACGATGTTTATCTTCATACCAACAGACGGATAGTAACAGACCATATGGGCAGTCTCCGTGAGGAGTGAGCCTTCCTGACAGCACCAGCCTGCCCTGTTAAGGAGGACTGTTTCAGAGAGCATCACTGTGTAACAGCTGGCACCTTAGGCATCCAACATATGCAACCTGATTTACTACCAGAGTAATAAATAGCAACAGAACTTGCAAAAAAGCTCTTAGAAAAAGCTTCTGATGGACGAAGAGGTCACTTAACATAATAGAGGGTCTGAAGTATAAATCTGTACAAAAAACAGCAAGAATATCTTGGAAAACGCATTGGGAAGGTCTTCCTCCAAATAAACATTCCTTTTGGGAAGTCAAACTTTTGCTAAGGAACACCAAACCCAATAAAATAAATTCCCAATCAATACATTATCTATTACACAGGGATGATCTATTCCAAACAAACCTGTGCTTTCTATCTGTTTAAGGCCTCGCAAGCAAGTCTTCACGGCACAACACAGCAGAGCAGTTCACGAGCTTGCCCTTCCTCC
Source organism: Fulmarus glacialis (assembly GCF_000690835.1). Classification (NCBI taxonomy): domain Eukaryota; kingdom Metazoa; phylum Chordata; class Aves; order Procellariiformes; family Procellariidae; genus Fulmarus; species Fulmarus glacialis. The sequence continues at coordinate 10,382 of NW_009204019.1, forward strand.
AAATAAACATTCCTTTTGGGAAGTCAAACTTTTGCTAAGGAACACCAAACCCAATAAAATAAATTCCCAATCAATACATTATCTATTACACAGGGATGATCTATTCCAAACAAACCTGTGCTTTCTATCTGTTTAAGGCCTCGCAAGCAAGTCTTCACGGCACAACACAGCAGAGCAGTTCACGAGCTTGCCCTGAACCACTAGTTGGGCGAGAGACCAGAACTGCATGAGGTAATCAGACTGGTGATGTAACTCAGAGTCTGGGTGTCTTCATACAGCACTGCATACGGCTGAGGACATGCCCTCAACTACGTGGTTTCACTAATGCTGTTTAACTCTGGATATCTGAGAAACATGCATGAGTACAGATGTGTCTGTTTACAACCAAGCCACATATCACTTTGATTACAAAGAAAGATTAAACCCGAGACTCCTGAAAAATACTGATTTTTTTGGTAACAACATTACATAATTGGTAACTTCCATAGTCTAAAGGGATTTTGGTTAGTTGGATTAAAGGGAATGAAGCAGAATCGGGATTTTTCTTTCCCCTTTTGTTAAAGGCTGCCTTTATATCCTATAGAGAAATTAACCGAGGCAGAAATGCCCTCCACTTTAATAAACAGGGATGACTCATAATTTCCCCATTTTGCTTTAAACATCCCATCATCGTTGTGGTTTGCTTTGTTCAGCTATTCTCTCAACTTCATACAGCACCTGCTGTAATGACGCAGAAAGTCCTCTGTGGTTCTTTTGCCCTTCCAATACGCCTGTCACCAACAGAGCGCTCTGACCTTTAAACATCACTTACTTTACTTGCCCAGCAGATACTTGCAACCCGCAAAAACAATGTCTCTTTGATCACGTTTTCCTAGATAGCAGGAGATTACATTGTCTTAACAGAACCAAAAAAATATGTCATAGCTTTTCAAGCCTTTCCCCTTATCAAAGCACACTCAGATTTTGTGCTGCAGTTTAAATTTTCACAAGTAGAGTGAGCTGTTACAGCTTCACTGACACTTCAGTGGGTAGGGAAACATCCCGAATCAGATTTATTTGTTTGAAACCTAAGCGTTTGCTTCCTTATCTTTTGACCATCTTTCACTGCCTATTGCCCCATGTTCCTTAAGCCGAGTAAACACCATGGTGTCTTTTACCTGCTTATCCACGCATAGGTTGAGCAAAGACTATTAGAAGCCAAGCCCTTCATAATTCTGGAGAACAAATGAATGACTCTGTTCCTGATAAAGCCAGTTTTCTTGTCTGTCTCTCTCACTGGCTGATGATGGGATAACAACACCAGCAGAGGAGAACAAGATCAAACTAGTGCTGGATCTGAGAAGATAAAAGACAAAATTCAGAGAGAAAGGAACCTTGGGCAGATGAGAGAAATAATAAACACATTTCTACAGCAAAGGATATTTTACACCGAGGCTAGACAACAGCAAAAGATGCTAGGAGAAAACAGGGCCTCTCTGTTTCAGGAAAGAAGACATCTGCTGGCAGAGGGCTACTGGGCCCTGAAAGATTCAACCTCAACACAGAGAATGCTTGAGCAGTGGAAAACAAAAAATAAGAGCATGGAAATGATTAAACGTTTTATTGTTTGCTGAGAATTGTACACTCTTTGTTGTGGATAAATGCAGCTTGAATTTTGCAAAGCTTTTGTATCTGCTTGCTTCCACCATGAAAAGGCCGTTCAGAGGTGGGCCACTAACCAGGAACGCCCAAGGGCTCTCACGCCGGTGAAAGGAGAGGCAGGAGCTGTCTGGGAGGCTGAGGCTCAGCCCCAGCTGCGAGAGCCAACTAACAGCAGCAACATCCAGATTCTGTGAGAGAGAAATCGAAGGACATGGATGCCCTGATTTGCTGGTATCAGACAGTGAACAGTGTCACTTTGAAACCGTCAGATGAACTAACCGAGGCGAACAGTATACATCTATGTAGTTAACTGCCCAAGGAACTCTCCATGTTTTTTTATGTGTGAATTATATGAAATAATGTTTTTCTAGTTCATACCCCTAACAGTCCCCTTCAGAGGATTGTATATCCAAGTTCAGCATGTCTTTCTGGACAACTGGGTACATTTAATGAATAACTGAACTTTAAACAGTGAATTTAATTAAAATGCATCACTTTGCTAAAGAAAATATTCAGCACTTGTGACATTATGCAATACCGCACTCAGTGCAAAGGTACAAGATAAACAAGGAACATTTGGGGTTTGCTTATCACCCTGCATGACTTATCTTCCTACTACTTTCTACCTTTTTCTCTTTAAATACATATTTATATTTATATATTTAGAAGAGATAACAGTCTAACTGAACATTTCAGCACTGCCAACAGCTGCTCTGGTGGAAATCTTTGCCATTATGAGATTGCAACCATGCTCAACTCTTTAGAAAAGAAGAATAAGACTTCCTTCATTAAGCGTTTGGTTGGTCTTTCCTGCAGGAGCAGTGAAACGCTGAGTGCTTCTAACTCTGTAACCCTAAGAAATTAAATGGGTCTGAAATGCTGCCTAAAAATGACTTTCATTTTTATCATTCTCAAAAACGAGATGCAACAACAGGAAAAGCCAGTAAAAATTCGTCTGTTGTTTCAAAGTGCAAGAGCAGCTCATGACAGCACCTGAAAGGCAGTAGCGTAAAGCTTCATATTTTACATAATGACAAACAAGAGAAACTTTATTCACCTGTTTCTTCGTTGGGAAGGCTCACACTAGAGAAAACCCAAAAAACAGGATACAACTGCTTGAACAAAATCAAAGGAGGCCTACAAAGGAAGTGGGCACAGAACCTCTGGACTACTTTTTTTCCCCTTTTTTTAATGCATAGAGGACATGAAAGGATTTTTTCAGTAAGTCTTTCTTACTCTTTTGCTCCTGCATCTCTTTTACATTAAAAATTGAAGGCTTGCCTAGAATTGAAGGCTCCGAGGCAAACAGCATCAAAGACATGCACAAGTCAGGATCAAGCACATTGGTAAGGACATTTGGTTAGTGCCCATCTTGCATTGGATTCCCAAGGCTGCAGATAGAAGTCAGCAAATCTGAGGATTCAAAAACCAAACTAAACCAAACATAGTTCAGCTGCAAGAAGTATTTTTAAAAAATAATTAAAAAAACATTTTCATGTTATTTAAAAATGTATTTAT
>NW_009204020.1:0-46004 GCF_000690835.1 Fulmarus glacialis
AAATTTAAACAGCTATTTTAATTTATCCTGGAATCCAGCCTGGTATCTTGGCCTCATCCAGTGACTAGCAGAATTGGAAGACCTAGAAATGCTTTAGTATTATTTCCAGTGGACTGTTTTTGAATACAAAGCCTGATATTCATTCCTCAGACATTTTAATTGACTTAGCCTAATCGGTATTGGGTGCACAATGACTGACAGTTTCACTTGATAGTAAAGTTCAAGTGAGCAGTAAAATAGTTATTAAAGAGATTTCTTAAAAATAAATTTCACTTAGAGAGGCATTGTGAAATTTAAAAGCAAAATGCCCATGTGCTTACTCCTGGGGCTTATTGGGCTCCATTAAAGTAAAAAGTCAGTCATCCATTTGCTACAGTGGACCTTCAGGGAAGCCCTTTATGATTATAAACTGCCTGTAATCAAAGCAAATCCCAGTATAATAAATGCTCCTGTCCAGAGTGCTGGTGTAAGTATGACTTATTGATGTGTGCACCAGGCAGAATTTCTCTATCAGTCCTTTAAGAGTGTCTTTTGGTTTGATTTTATTTTTGCTTAGCTGTAGATCATTCAAGAAGGTTTTATAAGCACAACTGTTACCAAGTCTGTCTTCTAGGATCATTTGCCTCACATGAAATCACTTTGGAAGGCTCACCTGTTTTACTAATAGCCTAGAAACATTTTTGCACACATTTCCCCAACACAAATCAAATTCACCAGTCAATCTGAAAACAAACTTTGAGTTCTGTATCTTAAGAGATGAAGGGTGGAAGCATGCACAAAGTAGTTAGCCTTATCTGAGCATATATTTTCCTGTAATGACTGCAGAATATGCTCTTTTTAATTACTACTGGGTTTATTAATAGTTTTTGTAGGAATCCATTTGGAACTTCCACTGTGAATTAACTCACATGCTCCTTGCACATTACAAATTTCAAAAGAACAATGTATACTGAGGAAGAACAATTAAAGTTGGGTTTATTTTCTTTTTTTCTTTTCCTTTTTTTTTTTTTTTTTTTTAAAATACAAGAAGATTATAAAGAGCTGCACAAAGTTTTAAAGCACAGCTGTACTCTGGAAAATTACTATAAAATCAATATGTTTATTGCGTCCCAGTGGGTACCATTTACAATGCACTCGGCTTACAGTGAGAAGATGACTCTCTCATTTGCTAATGTCACGGGTCAAATCCAGAAGTCAAACTGGGTTTTGCATGGCTCTGCAGCATGAGAAATAACAATTGTTAAGTTAGCATTTGATTAAATATGCAGGTAAGTAAGCACGGGAAGAAGAACAGTGCCAGCTTCCACTGTTGAGACAGCCTGATACACGGAATGGCACCTGCAGGAAAATACAGTGATGCTCATTTGTTAGAATAAACATTAGCTTGTTAATAATACACAACTCAAAGAATAGACAGCAAAATGTCTGTCCCATCAAGCAGAACAAATTACGCAGGGAACAGTTTCTGCCCTTGAGAATCAATGGGAGTTGATTTAAAGGCACTGCAGTCCTGTTACAGGAGAAACGCAGTGGGATAGAGGATCTGTGCTTGCTAATCCAACACGATCCCCGGTTAGTGGCTGTTCTGTGAGTCAGAAATTATCTCAGAAACAAAAGATATTTACTTCTAGGTTGCTATGGGCATATACCAAGGCTTTGGAATGATGAAGTAAGATCAGTTGAGCAGCAAAATGTGACAGCTATCTTTAAAAATGTTCCTGCTTTGCACTCGATAAAATTACTTCAGCATTTGCATCTTTAACTTGCTTTTCCTTCTCTAACTACAGAGGTTATCTCAATAGCCAGGTGTTATGCAAAGGAATTTTTGAGGTTTGTACTACTACACGAGGGAAAAAAAAAATCTGTTAGATCACCCGAGCGTTACCTTCTCTCATCGATGGGGTTTGCATATGAGACTCCTAAGCACAAGAGGAAAAAGGAAGCAGGGAAAAAAATCAGAACAGTTTCTGGTAAATTTTGCAGACTTATGTGAGCGAATCTTTGAAGAAAACAGACCCGTCATGACATGCTACGCTTAAAGATCATGCATGAGGCTACGGATGGCTCAATAGTGATGTCTGAAATGAGGGTGATACTGCTTCTAAACAAGCAAAAGCTGATAACTGGTAATAGGGTGGAAGTCCTTTAGCAGTGATTTCCATGATGAGCTGAGTGACAGAATACCTGAGCATGAACAAATACTACTCTAAAGATTCACAGCTGTTCCCTTATTATAATAAGGCTTTTACCACATCATCTACTGATCTTCTCTATGTTTTTCCTGCTCTACACCTTTACAAGTGTACCCCTCCCCCCCATGTATGTGCTCCTCAGGGGTGCAGGAACAAGTTGATGTGAGGACTATCAGCGCTAAAGGAACATGGACTTGCAAATCCACTATTTGCTTATGCACGTACTGCATGAGAAACTGCGAAGAGCATTAGAAAATGCACAAGCACTTGAACAACACCAAGCCTGTAATATTCCATACACAGAAGAGCCCGTCTTCTGAGCCTATTTTAAACCTTATGTTTTTTGTGGAAGCCATCTGAGTTTTGTCCTCCGTAAAGAAGATAATAAAAAAAAAGTTCTTTGACCTATAATCTATTATAAAGATCTATGATTTCTAAATTTAACAATCACTGGCACAACAGCCATACAAAATCCTTGTCTCCCAGGCCTTAGTTTGAGACACCTTTATACCTTATTGCTAATAAACAACTCCTATCAATAGCAACGAAGTTATATCTAAAAAGTACCTTTCACTGTCTCCCTGTATATTCCAGTTAGTTTGTTACAACTTTCTCACTCAACATCTTTCCTAGAGGAGAGAGTAATTGCACCATAAATAGTATTTTGGCATGAAGGTTTGTTGGGTGGGTTTTTTTTGCTGTTAAAAGACTCTGCTCCTCCATTCACTGAAACAGCAGGGGCAGCTTTTCCACAGTGTTTCATGAACATGTCTTAATCCTGGCCAGTGGAATCATCTCTTTGCTTTCGTGTCTTTTGATCTCTGGCCTCCCTGCTAAGGTTACCAGTGGAGATGCTTCCACAACAAAACATATGTACAGATTCCTCACTGACATACATACACGTGCATCCTGTGCAGATGGACTGGAAGGGGCTGCGGCAGCACCCTGCTTGAAAACCCTGTACCAGGCTCTCCTGGTACAGCCAACCCTGAGCTCTTGCCAAGACCCGTGTTGCTGCAACTGTGTTCCTCCAAGTACCAGAGTTAGTCAGGTTAAATATTAAACCACCCACTCGTTCCTACTGATCTTTATAAACTGCAAGTGTACTAACCTACATCCTTCCCGCCTATGAAAGAACTTAAATGCTTTGCTGATCATAAGCCTTTCTTTATTCAGAGATCAGGTTCGGTATAGGCAACATTAGATTTTTTTTCCCTTCTGCTTCACATCAAAGTAGCTAAAATGCACCTGTGTATTAAAAGCAATGAATAAAATATTTTCTCCACTCATTCACCCAGTTCTTAGTACTGTTGCTAAATGCAGTCTGTGTTTTGTTACAGTAATTTCTCCAGGATAAACTGTTCCACAACCATTTCATCTCAGAAATGAAATTGTACTGCTGCTGGGTAGAATGACTTTTTGGTTGCTAAAGAAATCGATGACCAGAAGGAAATTTGGCCAGTTCCCCACTGATGGTAACTAGAGCTGTCTCAATCCCAGCAATCCTCTTTTAAATACAACTCCTTGCATGTACAAAACAAATCAAATGGATGAATGATTCATAAAATGAATGATGGAAGCTTAGCCAGGATGAATTTACTAATGTTGCATTTCTTCTAGATCTCTCTTTCCATGTGGGTACCACGCTGAACACAGCTAACAACGGCTTGCTTTTTTTCCCCCTAACTGATTAATGTTTGCTCACGGGAGCTTGATTACTGTATTACAAGTCACAAATTTGCAAGATTAAAAATGTCTGTTGAATTAATTAGCTGGAAATCAACCTAAGCAAAGCTTGACAAGTTCCAAGCTGTTCCAATAAAATAAAAAAGGAGGAATCAATAGCAGCCACAAATACATGACAATATGCTGGCACTTCGCGGCTATAAATAGTGGCAGCTGCCCTCTCTGCTGACGAAGGAAGATTTTTCATTGCCCATACAGTGCTGTCTAGAGGCTAAATCCTGCCCAGATCGGTGTGGCAATCTCACCGATGGCTAAAGTGTTCTCAGTGAAATATCTCCTGTGGGCCAGCCCGATAACCCAGGGAAGCTGGAAACGATCTGCCTACTTTATGTTCCCTTTCAGCAAAAGCCAACAGCCGCAGTGCCGGTGCCGGGACGGATCACAGCACATGCAGGCGCTGGCGACAGGAATGCTACGTGTGTCCCAAAATGAGAATGCAGGGTACGACGTTGGGAGTCATTAGTGACCACTTTTGAACTTTCCCTCTGTAGCTACTGCTGTTGTCTCACCCAGTCACCGTGACACTTTTAGATCTATCTGACCATAAATCAGATCCAGTTGGAAAGTTACTGTATTTTTCAAACACGATCCGTCATGCTAAATGGTGACTCAGGTCAGGAATTCAAGACATATATTTGAGCTTCAATACGGCAAGTGCCTTCACTGGCTAGTAATCTTTTCCTCAGCTTCATAAAATTTAAAATTAATTCTTATCAAACATTGTCTAAGAAACAATCTGGGATACACAGGTAGCAATGCAGAACACATACTGAAAAAAGCATCAGTAATTAAAATTTCAGAAATAGCTACTGTGTATTCATGGTACATTTAAATTGACAAGGGTATTGTTTTCAAATACATGCATTTGAAATTTATCTTCAGTACATAATGCATGAGCAAATCTTTCCTTCTGACAGCATGTATCAGGCAACTGCATATTTGTTGGATAACAAACACTCTTTAGTGTTCTTCAGACAAAATTCAAGTAAACCATCCTAGTTATTGCAGGTTATTTCCTTCATAAATTACTGACATTGATAACTGATATTCACTGAAACAAATAGAACCAACATTAAATGAAACAAAAGGTTTAATTGCTCCCTTTGCCATTAGCCTTTATTTTTTTCCTTGATTAAATAAGTGTGATAAATCCTTATTTATTTTGTATAAATCTTTTTTTTTCCCCCACTCTATTCTTTTACCAAAATAATTAAGATGATGAACTATAGCATTAGACATATTTCTGCCACAGCTTTTCATTAAAGTACTGGCATAATACATTGCAAAGCTGTCTCCAGTAGTGACTGGAGACAGTCTCCTTTTCTTTTTGCATTTATCACTTGATTACCCTTGATGACAATCCTCCTGATGCTTTTTTTTAGGCTTAGAGTTTAAATGAACTATGAGATTGAATCCTAATAGAGTCGCAGGACTCATTGTCGTGTGTATACACACACACACTTGTATACATACATGTATATATATATATAAAAATTCATTTGATACTGTAAATTTGCTCCCAAGTATGAGACATGATCCTATTATTTTTATTATGAGAAAAACGAACACTTTCACAAAGAGTACTCTTTATCGCATGCTCCAAACCTTGGGCTTCTTGCATTCGCCATAATCTGGGCAATTTGCACACAACTGTGGTTCAAACGTATCATCCAGAGAAACCACGTCGGCTCCACATGCTTCACTAGACAGCATAGAGCCTGTTTGCCCTTTGCTCAGCCCAAACTGATTTTTGTTAGGCAAAAGAACTGGGATCGCAAAGGAAGTGCGCCACGGGCTCAGGGAACTATGGATAAGCTACATGGTGTAGCTCTGGTGCACACGCAAAATCTGCCTGAGCTCCAACGAGAAACCAGGTGAACGTGGCCAGAGTAGCACACAGTGCATTAATAGACCTGATTCAAGGCAGCGTGTAGAGATTCAGGCTTTGTCACAGTGCTAACCATGTTCATACAGCTTTTGGTCAGGTTGGAAGGTGAGCAGAGTGATTTTGCATCTGCCCCAATTTTTTATTGTAGGCATTGCTCTGGCTGGACGCAGGCAATGGCACTGGACATGTGCAATAACTTTAGAGTCCTCAGCACTAAGGGGACCAAATACATCAAAATACTAGAAGTATGTCTACATTGCACAGGATAACCTTTCAGCTTTGCACAAAGAAGAAGAACGGCCTCAAAATAAGAGGGAGGGAGCATGCCCTTCTCCTCAGTAGCATGCAGCCCTATAGCCTTCCCCTGAGAGAAAGTAGCTAGAGATATGAATCTTTGCTATCTGAAGAGACAACTAAGCCTGGCTCTCCCCTTGGTCTCTGCTTACCACAAATCTACTGCTGGAAAAGCAGTCATAAGTTTTTCTGTGCAAAGCTCCATCTGATAGCTCCCCAGAGGACCCGAGTCCTTCAGGTAAGATGGGCAGAAGAATACCTGCTTGGGGGATCCTGGCAGGCTTAGGTGGGAGATAGGAGCTGAGCTACTCTGTGCTGTGAAGACCGAGGGTTTTCTGACCAAGTCCAGGAACCAAATTTTAGGTGCTTGAACATCTGGCATAAGAAGTTCAGGAGCTCCTGGTTAGTGCAGTTTGGAGGATCACAGTATTAGCCTGAGGCCCCTGATGTGCCTGCGCTGACCTCTGCATGTGTGCCGCAGCACCCCAGGTATCTGGTCCCCGTGTGTTCTGACTTTCGTCCAGCCCATGCACATGGTTTTCCTCTCTGTGGGCTCTTCGGTGCATGAGGTGGGGAGAGAGTGCTGGACTATACCCAGGCCTTGCCCCAAGTGGGCTCGTAGCACCCAAACACAGCCTACATCTTGCCTTAGCACTATGTTACATCTCTGAAGGCTCTTCTAGACATTCAACTAGCAGCTTTTTTACCTCGAGGAAATCTCTTATCGGTGAATTTCTGTTTTGCAGTACCTTTTACACACTAGATGGCTGAGTGGACACACCTATTTCACACTAGAAATGTTTCTATGAGGTTTAGTTCAGTGCAAAAAAACCCCAAATCCAACGCTTGTTAAAAGGATGTGGACTTTCCTACAGCAGAACAGATCTTGTGTAGAAAAGCTGCTAGCATGCCTAGGGCTACAGCATGCCCAGAAGTAAGATCCAGAAGCAATTGCTTCCAAAGATATCTGAAAAAAGAGGCTGAAATCTGCAGGTACAAAAAATGTTTATATCCATAGCAGTCATGTCTCTGTTTCTATGGATGTAGCATCTAGTTACATTGACAAATCCATTACATTTTAAAGTTTATTCCAACCATTCCTGGAAATGAGATTTTTGGTTACACTTTAAAGTTTCTTGGCTATTTTTATTTTACAGTGTCTTGCATGTAGAAGTTTAGATTTGATCTTTCTATTAGTTGGCCACTTATCTCACAATTTCTTGTAAATCTCTATCAATGAATACAGCATCTATAATTCTGTTGTAATTATACACACGCTTCTCTCTTACCTCTCTAGCTCATGCAAATCACCCCATAAATGTGCTGAAGAGGACTTTTTCCCCTGCATCTTGCATATCTGTCCTCTTTGCTCCAGAATTCAGAGTAGGCGCATGGCTTACTAATGGGTATATAAGATCCTCTGCATAAGAGTTAGATGCTAAGCATTCAGAACAAAATGTAAGTACAGGAGCCAAGCTTACATGTTTAGAAAAATTTTCTTCTAATGAATGCGCTGTTTAGCAATTGGTTTTTGTAAGGATCACTGGAAATGATCACAAAATGGCAACTCGGCCAAAATGGGTATATTCTTAAATGTTTGAATAAAAAGGAAAAAAGAAGAAATGTTTTGATTCATGCTGAGTTAGCACTAAGTTTAGAGTATGTATTTCGGTTTGAGCCAAGTGACATTCAGGCTCTTTGGTACGAAGCAGATCTCCAGCTGACTTCAGTTAGGAGCTAGGAAGTGAAGACTTTCACTGCTGTGGTCTGAATTCATGCAGTTATCCACTCAAGGCCAGGAGCCTGATTTTCTCCTATTCATACCAGTGTAACTGTGAAGAAATCCCACCAAACACCTGCAGTGAGGTCTCTACAGTAGAACTAATCGTCCCAGGGGACACCTCAGTGTTAAAAAAGCTTTGCAAATGATCTGTAGATCAGTGACACTATTCCCCTAACCTTGCGTGAGCAAGGCTTTACAAGGTCATCTCCGTCCTTCCTATAATGAAATCTGCTCATACCAGACGTGAGAAATCATCTCAGAAGCAGATCACTCAGCAATTTGCAGCCAAGTGAAAATGATGATGGAATTTGTTTCAAAAAATCACTATATGTGAATTGCAGTAATCTGTTGTGGGTTTTTTAATTCCCAGATTTCAAAGAATCTGTTCTCATTTTATATGTTTTATCAGAATTAAGAGGAATGGATTCAATGCCATAATGAAAAGACATAGTTCTATAAACAATCAAGGGAGGGTTTAATAACGTAACGTCTCTGGTATATAAATGGCTGTTTGCCACTTACTCCATTTGGCTTTCTGCTGAGAGCATGGGCTTCATGTGAGCTAGTCTAATTGCTACAATTAGCAAAATTAAATGGCTTATTGTGTATTTAGATGATTCTTCCCACATTCTGCATTGTTATACTATAGAATTAGTAATTACAGTGTCAGGCTTGTAAATTCATGGACACGTGTTGTGATTATTTTCATCACGCACCTCTTGCAGGGATTCAACCTAAATAAGCTTGTTTAGATGGATGCACAAATGCAATTTACTCTGCTTCCCACCATGCACAAGAGCAAGAGAGGCAGCAGTAGGACCCCAGCAACCTGCTGAAGTCTTTTCCTTGGCATTGTGCAGGCAGTGCAGGGGGTGCAGAGTAAATCACAGCATCTCAGTCACTCCGGATTGCATGACTTCAGGGACGGAGCGGAGAAAGGGCAGTGGCTTTGGGAGCTGAATCACTGGCAGAGCCAACTAAAACTCAGTACAGCGCCGCTTTTAAGGCTCTTAAGGATTTGTATGATCAAATCACAAACACTTCAAAATTGTTTAATTTGGGTTCTAAAAAAACCAACAGGCTAGTTGCGAATATTTGCTGGCCCATAAAAAGTAAATGAACATGTTGTGTGATTGGGAGTCCCTTTCCAAATAAAGCAGCGCTCATACTTTTAGTACCACTCATGAATTGCTCTTTTGGGGAGATAATGATATATTATATTTTAAACAAATTTGGATTTAATAGCTGTTCACCACAGATTAAAAATTGCAGCTCTGATAAAATTTGAATTTACCTCCTCTGCTTAAAAGTTTACAAAATCAGGCAGCTGAGGTCTAGCATTTAATTTTGGAAGGAAAATTTTCTCAAATGTTATAGAAATTAATTAATAGAAAATTTGTTGATTTGCCAATGAAAATAGTGTTTATATGCCATCAAGCCCACATAACCCAAGCACAGACACGTTGTTCTAGCACAGGAAGCATATTTAAACTGACATAAATGAAAGTGGAAATGAGTTTTTTCATTATTAAATCTGCATGAAAAAAGTATTGCACATATTTTCAAAGAATTCATTTTTTAAAAAAAGATTATCTTATTATAGACAAATTTCTTTTAAAATAAGACAAAATGTTTATCTTACATTTTCTTATATGTTTTCTGAATTAACATGGGTATGCATTACCTCTCCTCTATCTAATTAGAGTAGTGAATACTACTTAAATTGTTTTTTCTGTAACATACAAATCCACAACTCTCAAAATTTTGGGACAAAGTCTTTAACCAGATAAGTTACTGTTAAATCTGATGGCAAATTTGTTTGATTCATTAGAACAATGCTTACATGACTCTTACTTCTAACAGAGAGATGTGATTGCTTTTCTTTACTAGAATATAATTATGAACTTTCTCATTTTCGTGTTATTCTGGAATGAAATTTGAAAGACCTGATTTTTTCACTATTTCAAAAGCAGAAGTTAAATTTTTTACAAATTTTTTTTTTGCTATTGCTGTCTTAATTGAGCTTTATTAATAGATCTTAAAACTGTCTGTGGTAAAAAGAATAGTGCATATTGATTATTAAGTGTCCGTAAGGCCATCATGGGATTTCAACGTGGACTATGTTTAATCTTGACAACTTCTATAAAAAATTCTTACAGCTTTTAATGTGACTGTTCACAGAAAAGCAGATTAAGAAACTGTCCATGTAGTCATCTGAGCGTTAAGATTTCAATGGCCATCCTGTTCTCAGTGCAAGTATCACTGACATTACAAACATAACAGAGCAAGATTTTGGAGAGCAAATTTTGACTTGGTATAAAATGACTTCTCCCCCCTTCCTCAAACAGCCAGATTGAATTCTGAAGACAAGCTGTGTATACGTACTGCCACTTATGGCGCTGTGCACTCAGACCCTGCAGTAGTTTGCTTAAGATAAATTTACAAACATTATTAAGAAAAAAGAAAAATGCTGGGAGAGTAAAGAAAGTAAATGCTAGGTATTAAAAACCACAGGGATAAATAATGCCTGTGTCCTTCCTTCCAAAACCAAACAAGAGCAAATCAATCAAACTCACCCCGAACCTTCTTCAGAAACCTTGCAATGCAAGCACACATTTCTTCAATTCTGTAAGCCCTGATGAAAAGGCTTGAGGGCGCTGCCTGCTGTGCCTCACTCATGCTAAAATTTCTGAGTTATTAAAGCAGCAGCAAACACATAAAACTGTTTCCAAAAGAAACCCTCACATCTTGGATTACAAAGCTTATCATTTGCCTTGTTTGTAAAGAAAAACAGCAATTTCCTTGTGCGAGCTAGTGTTTGATTCTGGAGTGAAGGCTCTTGAATTTGACAGGACAAAGGACTTGCTCCCAAAATCTTTTTTTAGCAGTTCTTGCAGTGGTATATTTTCTGACAAAATATGCGTGCTTTTCTCTGAATAATCAGCTATATCTCCATGGAGGGAAGGGCAATCACTTTGTACAAAGCTTCAGGTTTGGACTATCAAAGAATTATTTTATTTAAAAAATTATTATAGAGGCAGTTGGCCACTGCTTAATTTGAAAATACTAAGAAACCCTTGAAGCTCGGGTGTTTTCTGATCTGTGTAAAGTTCCCTCTGACTTGCAGATTCCTGCACTTCCACAGATGTTTTGTTTTGAGGAACTTGCCCCAACAAAGAACAACAGGTATTGAACATCTCATTAATAAAAAAAGCCAACATTAAAAATGGCTAATTGAACGCATACAAATAAATACAGGCTGTGTAACCTCGGCCATTTCGTAGTACAAATGTTAATAACAGGAAAGACTGAAATTTACCCAGCAGCATATACAGCAGTGACTACACTGGATATACCTGACAGTGAAGGTTACAATACCAATCATTGGGTCTTCTCCATCCTAACAATGCCATTTACAACAGTAACTCTTCAGTTCTGCTTCGCTCTCCTAAAATGGATGGAAATAGTTATAGCAAATTGTTTCTTATGGAATCGCTTGGTGTCTTTACAAGCCACTTACATTTGAAGCAGGATCCACAGTTTATAGAGTATTCTAAAAGTACCCATGTAGGCTTTCATATGGCATTACACTGCAAAACAAATCCATAATGTGTGAAAACCAGGTTTGTATCAACATGCAGAGGCCAGTTGATAAAATTCATGGACCAATTCTTAAAATCTAAGCTATAAAGAGGATGAAATGTATTAAAAGATTTGAGGTTTATAAAAAGTAACTTTTTTATACCATATTTTTACTTTACAAAAATATTGAAATAATTCATGAGTTTTTCACTCTGCACCAGCTTTAAAAAAAATACTATCAAATTTTGACTTGCACCTTTAATGCATCTGAAAGCACCATCAGGGGATACTTTTAACATAAAGGAGGATACCATTGACTAGATTTAGGGAGGTATTTAAAACCCAAAAGCTTGCAGCAAAAGCATTCTATTACAAGAGACTCAACGTAACTTTTTAGACGTATCTGGACACAAGTCTTGAACAGGCAGAAGAGGGTCTTCCACATAACTTGCTTATATTATACTTCAGTGAATATACTTACTAAGAGGTGGCTGAAAGCCTTTAAAAGACATCACTTTCACCTTGGGTGGGAAAAATCAGAGCTGTCTCTACACGTTGAGAGCTTGATTGGTCTTTCCTGCTTCTTGTTCTGGTAGGGCTCGTGCCACTCGTTATCTGTCCCTCAGGCAATATCAACCTTGCAGTTATACAATGTTTGGCACTAGAAGGGTATGGCATGTCACAGTCTCTTGTCACCCCTGCGTACATTCACACACTGAATCATGCATTCTCAGTCCTGAAACAGAGAAGTTTCAGTGTGTTCATCTCCTCGTAGTTTCTTCCGAAATATCTGAATAGGGTCCTCCAAAAAGTTTAGAATACGAAAACTATACTTCCCTGTTCTTTTACACATATATATATATTTTTGCAGATTGAACACTGAATCATGATTATCATTTAATTTACATCACTACGTGCTAGAGCTCCTTATTTCTCCTGAAAACCAGAAGTGAGCTGCATAGGATTTCTGTTGAAAGTAACATAAAGAATTTAAATTGCATTTAAAAACTTTGAAATTCCACAGAAAACAAACAGTTCTGGTAGTATGAATGTTTATGACCTAATTAATCAGAATTTAGTTTAGTTTCCATTGACAGCCTTACAAACATGACGATGTATCTTTCTAATTAAGAATTATTTTGCAAACCTATTCTAACCTGAATGGTTGATTTATGGGAGTGTTGAAGACTACTATGCTCCTATTTTTTCCCCAGAAAACAGTTTTCATAACAGCAACATTGAGTGCTACAGTTTTGTTATTTTTGAAAAGGTTTTTTTTTGTTTATTTTTGCCATTGATTATGCAAATATCAATCATTCATTTCTAAAATAAAATGCACTACTGGCTAAAGTTGAAAGCTCTGGTCAGAGCCTTCCTATGGTTTGATTGTAAGTACTGTGCAGTCAGAGTTTCATAGCAGCAAGGAGTCGTGGGTGAGTTTCCCCAGCTGAAGTAACTGATCTGTAGGTGTGGGTCAGGTTTGGGTTTTTTTGAGGCTTTCACGTGATGCTGCTGTATCAGTGTCCTGCAGACAGACTGCACACAGTGGATCAAATGATAATCATGATGATAGCCAGACTAAGAACACTACAGCTTGCTGCTCTATTTGTAGTATGCAGTTTAGTTATTCCTACAGCCCTACTGTCAACCCTTAGTTTGGACAGTAACGTCGGAGCTTCTTCAAGCTGTGTTTTTGTTTTGTTTACAATGTGGTTTCATATTCCAAGCGCTCCTGGATAAGGGCATCATCTTTATACTGTAGCCGTGGAGGAGCAGGGGAACATTCAAATGCTAAGATCGCCTTCCTCAGGCTCCTGTCCAACACGTGTCTCTCCCACGCTGGGTACCTGTTCCTGAACAGATCGATTTTAATGACAGACTCCTCAATCCTTGGTGGCCGGGACGAAGGTGTGGACGGTGCGGTGGGTCTCACCTGAAACACAGGCACACACCCGTCCCTCTCCGCGAATTTTTGATCCCGCTCGCTCGTGACACTCCGGTTGTTGGAGATGGACCGTAGAGTGTTTGTTGCCACTTCTGGGGGCAGGGTGAAGGCAGCGGCAGGGTCCTCACAAGCACAGCTTGGCGACTGCCCAAACCTTGGTCCGTTGGGGTGAAAGAAGGCATAGTACATTAGCATAAAAACAATGCCTGTTAAAAAGCTGCTGAACACTACGCACAGTGCTGGTATGGCAAATGCATCAGAGATTGGTGGGGCCTTGTACAGATACCAGAGAGCACTCAAGGCGGTGTTTTCTAAAAGGATCACAAAATAGTAAATGAAAAGCCTACAGCGTGTCCTTCCTTCCTTGACATTGAACCAGCTGAAGATATAGATTATCCCAACTACCATGTCGAAAACTATCTCCTCCCATTTAGTGATGCAAAACTCTGTCTCGCAGTGGACAATCCAGAAGGTCATGATGCACCAATGCAGGACGATGAAGATCCCAAAGTACAGCTGGAAAACCGAGGCAAACAGAGCAAAAGTAATAACCCTTGCTGCAATTGTGAAGAAATGCCAGCAAAACTGGATTATAACAGCCATATAACTGATGGGTTTCTTGTCATCACGGGAGTCACGGAGGGCCTTTTGGTAGGAAGCCAAAGCCCAAGCCAGGGATACAAGAGATGCTGCAGCAGTAAGACCTAGGAGGAAACAGGAGATGCAGTTAAGGCATAATTAGTATATCAGCATTTAGTCGAAACCAGTGAGATCCTTGCGGCTTGAAATGCGCTCTTCACCACTCACATAATAAAATCTCTTACTTCTCCTTTAGCTCAGCCAGCACTGAGAAATGGACCTCTGCTGCCGAGATTTCACTCCCCTTAAAAGCACCCTGGTGTGTTGGATACACACAAACAAGAGTGGCTAGCAAACTACACTCTGAAACGCTTCTCTAGCAACTTTATGTTTGAAACAAATTCATTAATTCACAACTTTGAGCAAGTTGGGAATAGGTGTCTCTGTCACCTGTGTTATTTAACAGGACCCACTGCGGTTATTGTTTTAAAAAAAGAATATGAATTTTCCAATTTTGATAAGTCATTAAAGAAGCCTAATATAAAGCAACCAAATCTTTCTAATTAAAATACCAGCATTATATCAATAACAATGTAAGCATAAATCACATTTTTAAAATAAATTAATATAACTCTTGTTACATCAAAGTTTAAACTAACTGCCTTACTCTTGCTGAGGGAAAAATATTGCCCATTTTGATATTTCCACCACTTTTAAACATAATTTTAATAAGTAGAAAATATCAAAACTTTATTTTCTTCCAGTTGGAAATCAAACTAATTTTAGAAATGTTGGGATTTTCTACTAATTAAAATTCTGAGTATAGATGCTTCTAAAGTAGAGAGTTATAACTTAATGTTCATATAGCCATTCTGTCTCCCATATATCACAGAACTGCCTATTTATAAGGCCCTGAACTAGAATATTTCCGGAAAACCTGTCAAATATTTTTCACAAAAAGAATTCAATATAAAATTCTTTCTCATGAGATTTTTTGTGAAAATAATTCCTATTCACTTGAAAATATAAAAACCGTAAACCAAATTTTTTAAAAAAACCTTTCTATGCTTACTTTGAATGTGTATTATTCTTTTTTTTCCAAGTGAGTTAGATTGTTGTCGGTAGGTAAACTTAGAAAAAAAAGTTGCTTTGCAACTGAATCTAGTTTTTAAACTAATCTGTTACTTCCATACAGTACCAGAAAAATACCTTACATTCCCATTTAAGAAGTGATATAGTTCAGCATAATTATTCAAATACTTAACACTTACATAACATTCTGTTAGAAATGAATGATAATTCTTCTTTACTAGAAGATTAATTTTTATTTACTTACGACTCATATCAAGCTGCTTTGGATGGAAATGGGAATTCAATTGAAATGCAAAACCCCAGCCTTTTAAGTGTATTTATTATTTAAATAAAACTGCAATAAATATGTTGTATACAGAGGAAAAATATATCAAGCATTTTATACTTAAAACTGGTTTATTACCAAAGCATATTTTATATATGGTTAATGAATGAATTCATAAGTCTCAGCATCCCAGACTGAGAATTTATGCATAGACCATTTAAAGATAATGATGCTTCAGTTTATTTCTATGCAGTTCCTTTACTTTGAACTAGTTATTGAAGTAAATCAAACTGAAATGAAAAAAACATTTCTTTTGTCTGCTGTTAAAAGCTGTTTAATCACTTCAACAACCTTTGGTTCTGGATGCATAGACAGTATTTTTCTTCCCTGTTCAATAGCTTTCTTTAGAACCTAACAATGAAGAACATATTACTTAAATATTATAATTTTTATGCAAATTTTGTTAATACAGAGTGGTACATTTAAGCCTAAATACATGTTGCTATTCACTTTTGAAAAAAAAGTTCATTTTAAAACAGAAAAATATAGGTTATGGATATAATACCTGATTCTGAAGGAAAAAAAAAATCTATTTAAGCAATCCACCTGGCTTAACACACTAAGATTTTGCTTAGTAAAACACAGCACTGTAAGTAGTACAGAAGGATTCATTGCTTTCAGGAGGGATTGTGTTTGCCAATGTTTCTCCCTCAGCCACTGGCAGGGTGCTAATTATGTTGTGAGTGCCCATGAATTCATGAATTTAAAAAACTTTTGTTTTAAAAATAAAAATAATAATAAACAATCAGCAGAAATATAGAACAAACTTAGGATTCCAGGGAGAATTTTTAATAAAACTTCATCATTTTTCTTCTTACGTAGATGCCTGGATGCCAAAACACCAGTGTTACTTCTGGAATCCTCCTTCACGGAGGGAATAAACTATCAGTGATGAAGATAGGAAGGAGAGACATGGTATAAATTGTTATTTTCATTTCTGACATGTATATTTGCTTTTCACGCTGGGCTGCCTTTCAGTGACCATTATCTCTGGAGACAACACTAACAGCTGAAAACGTAAGTTCTCGTTTTCCTGTAAGAATGTTTTAAGTATTGAAAAACCACAGTTCATTTCCCTTATGAAATGAAAAGTTTGGAAAGGTAGATGAATAGGATAAAGGATAAGAGAATCTTTCAATACAAATCAGCCATTCTGAGCAAGAGCTCAAAAATAGCATTATCAGCCCAGGAAAGAATAATGTGAGAGAGAAATCCATTTATTTTCTTTGCAAATCTAACTTTAATGACCTCGCACACTCCCCCAGAGGTTTGTAGAGATATCATCAGTTTTGCATTAGGAGGTGTAAAATCATTCAATAATGCACACAGGCTGTTCCAAATAAAATGTTAAAATTCATAGGAATTTCCAATGTTCTAATGCTAATTAATTCACAGTCATTGTCTGGGACAGAAAGAAACAAGTACAATAGCAACGTAATTCTGTTATTTAAATAGTCATTAATACAGAAACATCCTTTGCTTTTACAGAACAAACTCGGGGATACTGGCATAGGAAAGAAAAGGAGACAGGGGAACATACAAAAGGGAAGAACTGCCAATTAAAGTATTATGTATCTACTCTTGTGCTACTGGCAATGGTGCTAGGGATATAAAATTAAGATAAGGCTAAACACTTCATGAGCACCATCCATTTTTCTTTATTGATGAGACCAAGCACTAAAGAATTATTAAAAGTATAATTAATAATGAGAGCAATAATGTAAAAGTGATGCAAATGGCAGTTTGCTAATAATAAAATGTCACTATATGAATAATTCACTGGGAATGGTTAGAGAGAAAGTGAATTATTGTAGCACTGAATGGCTAATTCATTAATTAGAACGTATCGATGCATTTGCTGAGTATGTGTTTGTAGAAACCTCTTTATCCATATTTCAAAAGAAGAACTAAAATAAATTTCTATTACTAGCAAAACAAAACTTCAAAGGCACTAACACGGCACCAGGAAAAAAGAATAGAATGTCCTATAGACTTAATGGAAAACAAGTAATTTGTAACAATGCAGGTGGTTTAACTTCCACAGTCAGCAAGGCTTATTTACCATTCAGAAATGAACAGAGAAGATTGGACTGTGATCTGTGGAGCCATTGTTCATGAAGAACAAGCACCAGCTTTCCCACTTGCTCAGCTGCAGCCTGTGCACTGATTCTTTGGGCACCACAGCAGCTGTCTGGTGTATATGAGTCTTGCATATGAGAGTCTTGTACTTAGGGTCTCGATCTTGGAAATTAAGATTAACTAGCCATTCTCAGTGAATATATACTCAAGAAACTACATGCTCATCTGTTACAGACTATTAAAAGTCCAGGAAAGCAGTAATTCTGTAAAATGGCCTTGGGAAACATGAAGGGATGCTCCCATTTCTTCCTTTTCTAAAGCTGAACCTTCAAAATTTTTCTGCGGTATATGATTTGGTCTCTGAAGTTCTGTCCTGAAGAGGAAAGAAATACAGGCTTTGCACAGGAAAAACATCACTTTACATATTGCATCAGGCAAATGATGCTTTTGTTTGTTTCTAAAATGGACACCTCAAAAACTCTGAATAGCAATTAGTTGTGAGCTTACCTACCCACCTCCAGCCTTTGTAGCTTAGCCCATCGACAGTGAGACTAGCCAATAATGCATTGTATTAGGACAACTTTCTGTCAGGAACTAATTAGAATCCATTCTGAGTGAAAAAGACAACTTAACCTCTTTTATTCTGTTAATGGTTTGCATTACTTAATCATATTATTTGTATAAAGGAATGACAACTTTGTAATTACAGATGAGATTCAGATGTCCTTAAGATAGTGCACTTCCTGTCTGAAAACAAAGAACAGAATTGCCTTGATTGAATTATAATTTTAACTTCCTTCCCTGGAAATGATTAATTTCTCCGTATATGAGAGATGTTCTTGCATTTTATAGAGCATGGCATGTCTGTACTGGTACTTTAAATATAATACATAATACACTGCAACGAGCTACAGCTCATTAAAGACAAGGTAAAAAACCCCACGAACATGACTTTCACTAGTGAAAGCCAACATATATAAGGGAAAAAAGAATGTATACAGAGATGGATATATTCACAAATGTAATATTATTTCAGAGAAGCAAGCTCAAATAGCTACAGGAGAGCCAATGAAGTTCTCCGCAACTGTATTTGTGAGAAATCTGATTGAAATGTTCATGAATAATCCAAATAGAATTGCTCACAACAGATAAGGGGTTTCCATATGTCCTGGGTTTGGCTGGGATGGAGTTGATTTTCTTCCTATTAACTGGTATAGTGCTGTGTTTTGGATGTAGTATGAGAATAATGTTGATAACACACTGATGTTTTAGTTGTTGCTAAGTAATGTTTACCCTAGTCAAGGACTTTTCATTTTCTTGTGTCCTGCCAGGTGCGCAGGGGGCTGAGAGGGAGCGTGGCCGGGACGGCTGGCCCAGCTGGCCAATGGTCTATTCCATACCATATGATCTCATAGTCAGCATATAAGGCTGGGCGAAGAAGAAGAAGGAGGGGGGGCGTTCGGAGCGATGGCGTTTTTCTTCCTGAGTAACGGTTACGCGTGATGGAGCCCTGCTTTCCTGGAGATGGCTGAACACCTGCCTGCCGATGGGAAGTAGTGAATGAATTCCTTTGTTTGCTTTGCCTGCATACGCGGCTTTTGCTTTGCCTATTAAACTGTCTTTATCTCAACCCATGAGTTTTCTCACTTTTACCCTTCTGATTCTCTCCCCCATCCCACCGGGGGGGCGGGGTGTGAGCGACCGGCTGCGTGGTACTCAGTGGCCGGCTGGGGGTAAACCACAACACCATATTACATCTCTGCTCGGCAATTCACAACTTAATTGTATCCTGCTGACACCTCTGCCTTTGCATTATGGTTCTCCCAAACAAGCACAATTTATTAACTTTGAGGAAAGCAATTCAATGTCTAAGCAGCATATATGATTTACTAGTTTGTATTTTTCTCCCACTCCCACAACATAATCTTTAGACTGAGGTAACTGAAAAAAATGTGGGTCTCATTCTCACACTAATCTTATCTTACTCCTGATTTGTACTTGAGAGAGTAAAGGCATATTCAGGTCCATAAACTACTGCTTTTCTAGTCACATCAGTCCATAAAACCTATATAGAATAAGTACAGAACACCTCAGGCCAGCTGAAAACCCTACAAATGAATGAACTGATCAGAGAAAGTGCCCCTTGACATTCAACCTGATTTCAGAAATCAAACTCCTGCCACGGCTTGTATCTCTGCTTCATCCTCCTTTTTAAACTTGTACTCATCTCATCATTTCCAGGAGTAAATTCATATAAAAGCAGGAATACCAAACGCAGCAGGACATCTGGGCATGACAACATTGCCTGGGATCTGGGACCATGAAACATTTTTTAAGCAAGCCTGTTTTTACAAGCTTCCTACCCACCTAGAGAAGTGACATTATATGTATCCAAGCTTCCAGGTGCTTCTCTGAATCAAAGCCAAGGATCTCTAAGGATTCATAGTCCCTCTTAAGGCCTTAATCCTGCAGGAAGCAATATATCGTGACTGCATTCCTCCAGCTTCAGAAAATGGCTTGCTATATTTACACAGCTTTTGCCATGCTGCTGTGCAAGTATAGCCACAAGCTTGACGTTCATGTGGAGGCCTTGCAGGCAGCTTGACAATAGTCTAGGGGTTTCTGCACTAATTCTTTTATTCCCATATACTAGCATGGCAGCGTATGACATGGTATACATACCGTGCTTCCACATGTGGTTTAGTACACAGGATGCTTTGCATGCTTCAGGGACAGCTTTTGATCATATCAGGGACTGTGTGTCCAGGTTCTCTGTATGTGTTTCATGCTCATGGGTCTCATTCCCCGACCAATACTGTGAGATGAAATCTAAAGATGAAGCTTACTTTTTCATGCTTTCCTATTATCTAAAGGGATAACAATATAAACTCTTGCCCTCACCTGGGTTATTTCCTTCCTTGATGACTGCAGATGTAGCCTGCTGGGGTAAGCTGTAGCACTGTATAGAAGTATCCATACTGTAATCCGTCCTTATAGCCTTAAGTGTCTGTCATCAGGTTTCATAATCAGGGACTTTTCATGTACAAGGATCCTTGCTGACACAGTCTCTTTTTTTCAGAAGGGGGAAGCACTGCTAACTTAATATCTGCAGCCAGGTCCAACCCCCTAAAATACGCTGTAGGCTGATCTTAACATATCTTTCTGTACTCCAAGGTTTGTGGCCTTGTTGTCCAGGGTCGTTCTCCATAAGCATGTTGCCAAGGTAATCCTATTACTTTCCCACATCAGCAAGTTTGTCTTACGTTAGCTGTCCTAAATCATAGTCAAAGGCTTTCTGTGCAATTGAAACAAGCTGCTTGAGGTCAGAAAGAGACTTTTTTCTTCTTTCTTAGGGGCCACTAGGTCTGATCGTGTCCAGATAGAAAAGGCACCTTACTGAAATATTCCACTTCTGTACTTTTACTTAGACTGTTATCCACAAACATGGGATTGATAGTATCTGCAGATGCGTCTCTAGTAGTTCATCTTTCCAGTGTTTGCCACAGGCTGCATTTACAACTGGGGATATTCAAGGCAATATAGATGGTTTCATCAGCTCATCTGCCAATATTTGGCTCAACTTTCTCCTGCTGCGCACTGGGGTGGGGTAATGCAGTGTAAGGGATGACAGGAACTCTTTCTTGTCGAAATGTAAGTCAGATTTATGCCTGATACTACTTCTCCTAAGTATTACGTAATGCTTAGAGAACATGTTAGCACATACAGGAATAATTTCTCCCATGATTCCTTTCAGCTACTTTCTATAGATACTTCTGGTGAGACAACTTCCAGCTGTTTCTTTAATTTGGCTCTCCACAACAACTTACCTTTGCCCTGGAAGTCTAGAAACATTATATATATTAAATGTTACTTTCAACCTTAGTCATTTTACCCACTCCTAAATTTTTTCCAGCAGTGGTTTGGACTATGTGTAGAGGACCAAAGTCAACTGACAAAAGTACCTTTTACGTACCTTTAGCAGATTCTTAGGGTCTTTACCAGACACCTGCCTAATGATTTGCCTCTTGCTGCACTCAAGGTCATATCCACCTTGGCAAATCCAACTGTTAGACATACTGTTGAGATGCGTCTGCTGAGCAACAATCCTGGTCATAGCTTTAAACAGGTCTACAGCTGAATGGTGGTCATAATTTTATTTCAAGCTAACATCAAGAACAGTTTCCCTTTGCCTCTCCCCCAAATCCAAACTAAGTCTTTTACCTAAATTTTGTTGTTAGTATCTCAGGAGTTCTTTTGGAAACTATGAATAAAATCTACTACAGATAAAGAAAGTCAACTTAGCTTGCAGGGACTACAAGAACCATGAAAGTTGGACGTCTCCTGTCTTTCAAGAGACCACAGTCAGTAATTCAGACCTCTCTTTCTTCAGACAGCTAATGATGAAAGGGTTTTGGGGCACAACAACCAAAAGCTCTGCTACCTTCTCATAAATCTGTAAAATTGACTGTTTAAGATACTTGAACTGAAGTCACACTGCCAGAATATACTAGCTAAGGCCAATTACTAGCTGAGTGAGCATCCTGGGTGATCTCTTCTCCTCCCTCACAAGTATGTTTTCCTCATATATGTTAGTTTCTTGTTCTACTAAAGACGTGTTACACTCATAAGTTACAATTTAGGAGTCCTTATTAGCCACTAATCAAGTCCAGTCCTTCACAGGCAGTGACAACCGTCAGGTACTCATGTATGCATGCAGTCTGCATGCTGCCAGGCTTGGCAAGACAGCATGAGATCATTTCTCCTGTTAGGAAGCTAAACTTAGACTTCTGTACTTTCACAGCTAGACTCCTTGCCTGTTAGGTAGTTTGGTATCTTTATATTCCAGTGAAGTATGTGCAGCATAAACATACCCACTGACTCCAGGCTCATTTCCGTGATTTGTACATTTCTTTTTGGCAAAAAGTGCTTTCGATGTCTTGAGGTTGCTGCAAGTAGCTTATAGTAATCAAGGGATTATCTGGAGACTGCAGCAACCCCAAGCAAAACAAAACCCCTGCCATTACCTCTTGAGGAGAAACGACATCATGATAACATAATGCTAAACTAAAGATAGGGCACCACCTATGGGAGAAGGCTCCACCTGCACTGCTCGGCCCAATGCACTGCGTATATGGACTCCTTCCATAAGGTCAACAGCAGAAGCAGTAGCACTTCTCCCTGCTGCCCAACAGGAGAAAAAGATGTAGTCTACCAGACACATTAAAAATCCTGTTAAAACTTATGTTTCAAGGAAACGTCTTTCTGTCGATCCACATTTCTGTGATTTTACCTTTATTTTTCTGTTGAGCTTTTATATGCTTTTGCTTATGCAACTTCTGGACAAAGCTTCTCTTGGTATAGTCCACTGATTCGGAGGAACCAGCCACACAGTTTTTCACTCCATGGCTGCTAACAAGATCAACTGGAATTTTTTTATTGGAAACACTTTGGAAAAATATTCGTCAAGTGAAAAAAAACCAAACAGATGTACACAGTAAAAGCCATTTAGATGATTTCGGCCTTTTTGAAAACAAAATATATTTTTCCTTTAGGAATATGCAAATTTTTTTTTAAAAAAAGATGTTGTACTTAGCCCACAGCAGTGTAAGAGCATGAATAGGGAGAAAATTAGTATTAGAATTTGTTTCTTTCATACAGTCACTGTGGTCACCTGTCCCAAGGTCTGTGTGCCATCCTTCCCAGTTCACAGGGCAGTGGCCTGCCAGGCCCTGGCGGCTCGCTCGGGGCCGCTGCGGGCAGGCACTGACCCCGTACATCAAAAGATGGCAGGAAAGCAAACTTCAGAATAACAGCTCTCAAAGCAACAATACAAAAGCCAGAACTGAAAGAGTACACAATTTGGAAACGAATCCGTTAAAGTGAAAACATGGTGGCGCTAGAAACAGTATTGGTTTCCTAATCAATTCTGCATAAAACTGTTTTCTAACGTACTGGGTGTCGGTGCCCAGGTACTGGCAGCGGACAGGCGGATATGCGGGGCGGCCTCCGTGAGGAGAGGCCAGGGGCTGCCCCGTGCCGGACACAGCCGGGTTCAGGCGGTTCCAGCTGGTTCCAGCAAGTTCCAGCTGAGCCACTGCAGGACACAGCTGAGCCTGTCAGCCAAGATGGTGGCGCCTCTGGGAAAACACCTTTAAGAAAGGGCAAAAATGCCCCTTAGGCAGAGGAGGGGGGGAAAGAAGAAAGGGAGAACAGCAGTGTAAGCACCAGGGTGAGAGAAGAAGGAGGAGGAGGAGGTGCTCCAGGAGCCTGGGGGAGAGGACCACGGTGGAGCAGGTTATTTCCCTGCAGCCTGTGAAGGACCACGGTGGAGCAGATATCCACCTTGCAGCCTGTGGATATT
Organism: Fulmarus glacialis; assembly: GCF_000690835.1. Taxonomy (NCBI): domain Eukaryota; kingdom Metazoa; phylum Chordata; class Aves; order Procellariiformes; family Procellariidae; genus Fulmarus; species Fulmarus glacialis. The sequence goes on from NW_009204020.1 coordinate 23,867, forward strand.
TCTTGAAGGAAACTGCAGCCTGTGGAGACCCCACACTGGAGCAGGTTTATCCTGAAGAAACTGTATCCCGTGGGAGGGACCCCACGCTGGAGCAGAGGAAAAGTGTGATGAGGAAGGAGCAGGAGAGAGTGTTATGGACTGACCATAACCCCCCATTCCCCATCACCCCGCACCACTCAGGGGGAGGAGGTAGAAGGGCCAGGAACGAAGGAGTGAAGTTGAGGCTGGTAAGGGGTTGTTTTAATTTGTCTTTGTTTCTCACTACCCACATCTATTTTAGCTGGCAATAAATTAAATTAATTTTCCACAAGTCGAGTCTGTTTTGCCCATGATGGTAATGGGTAAGGGATATCCCTGTCTTTGCCCCAACCCACATAGTTTTTCATCCTATTTTCTCCCTCTGTGCTGTTGAGGAGGGGGAGTATGCTGGTTTTGGCTGGGGTAGAGTTAATTTTCTTCATAGTAGCTAATGAATATCCATAGAAATGTCAAAAGCATGAACAAAGCAACTTTAAAACAAATTTTAAATATCTGAAGACAATTTTCCTAAGCCTGAAATGAGCTGTGAAAGATACATTCTTACTATTAACCAAGCTTTCTGATGTGTTTTCCACCAGCATCCTACAAGCAAAACAGCTTGAAATGACCACCCTGGCTGCAATATGGTGGAGCATATCAGAAATAGTATCTGGCGGATCCAAATTATCTCTTCCAAGTATTTTTTTCAAGAGATACTGAATATCATAAAATAGACATAGCGGTATAACACTGGCTCTAGAAATGTCTGTTGAGGATTTGGAAGAGGAAGGGCTAAATCAATATTTCAAATACACCAGAGATTTATTTTTTTTTTTAGATATTGCACTAGCAGTGGCCAGCATACAACACAGAGAAAACAGGAAGCCAAGACATGTTTTGGCATGAAAAATATCCCAAATACCTTATACTAAATCTTATTACAAATCAATAACATGGGACCAGGTCACTGGCAACAATACACTGAGTCCATGCAGAAAGATAGCATGGAGCCATTACTCCCCTTAAATCTCCTTAAGCCGTAAGTTTAAGATTGGCTTTCACTGGTTCATAGGCTCATATTGGCTTTCTGAAAGGGGATAAATTTCAGCCTCATTAAGCAACTGATATTTCTCCCACTTGCACATTAAAGTCATTCTGAAGTTAGTACCTTATTTGACACATTTGTCTAAGAAAGGTTTTATATATATAGCATTTTTCTGTGTTTGCCTTTTAAGCTTCTCTAAGCTTTTCAGCTCTGAAGAGATGCTGAGGATAATGCCTGATATGGTGCTCAGGGACAAAAGGCAATTAGTATCACTCCGAAAAGGAAATAGATTTAGCGTTTGTGCAGATTTAGCATTTGTGCAATCCCTCTTAGCAGAGGGAAAACCGGAGCTGTTAGCTTTGTCTGGTACATGATGCTATTTAAGTTTCCTCTGGATAAAAGTGAAATATTACAGTTCTCACCCTTTTATGTTTCTTTCACTTTGAAAAACTTCAAATACATTTTCACAATAATTCATTAAATAGACTTATTTTTTCTGTTAGTGGAAAAGCAATCCTCTCCCCCGTCCAAAAGAAAATCCATATTTTCACCTACTGTGCAGATAATGTAAATTGAAGCAAAGTCTAACTAACTGATTTGAAGAATATTCAGCATATTCTGGAAAGTCTGGAGATTAATTCTGGTTCTACCTCGTGCCCATCTTTGGATTATTTTATATCTCTTGTTTATATCTTTGTCTTCAATATTAGTTATAAAGCCACTCGTTATCAGTAAGGAAGGTCTACAACTATATCTCTACCTATCTCTGATATGTCTAGAATATGTCCACATGATATACATAGGTAAATATTACGTATTTGTCTACACTTTATATGTACAGTATATTTAGATTTATACACTACATACAGACAGATAAACTGGCTTGAAGACTCCAAGAAAAATAATGACTCAACATTTCCTCTGAAAAGCTTTTTCAATATTTATATGCGGTTTGTGCCAAAAAATTGCACCTCATGGCAAGATTAAATTAATCTAATTTCAATTTCTGGTGCTTGTCTAGAAGATTGAAAAAGCTTCCCTGGCTCCTGCTATCAAACATTTTTTTCATGTACAAGTACCCATAGAGGATGATCGAATTACTTCTTCAACCTTTTCCCAATATTTTGGGCTGATCAGTCCCTTAAAGTCTTACATCCAAATGGTTGATTGGTGGCCTCTGACACCATTTTGTTCCCCTCCTTTGAATTTCCTTCATCCAGGAGGTGTGAGTCACAGAACAGGGCACAGGTTTTTAACAGTGGTCTTATTGGTGGTGTTCACAGTGGTATGTGTCTGTTGCATATCTTTCTTCTACACCCATGGATCAAAATAAGGCTCGAAGCCACAACCTGACACTGAGATCTCACAAAAAAGCTCTTCTCTCTGCTGACTGCTGTGCCACCTTCTGAATTACTGTTTTTTAAGACAGAGATTTTACCGTCCTGTAGGTGTAGTCTGTGTTTCTGATTCCCAAATACACTTTTCCATATTAAAACATAATTAGCTGGATGTGATAATTTTGACCAAATGATTCAGATCAACCTGTGACGGTAACCTGTCCTACGCACTATTAACTACCCTCACATCTCTGTGCAAAGCCTGGGAAAACTTAACCAGTCACTGGAAACCCAGCCAGCAAGTATTACATATCATCATTCATAACACTATCAAACAAGATGAGAGCAAGCACAAGCGTTTGGTAGGTGCTGCTAAGCATTTTCTCATTCATTCTTTCATAATTTTCATATCCACCTAGAAGACAGCTTTTAGTTCACTTAACGTGAGCCCTACTCACTCCTACTTCAAGATCTCATACAATTTTAAGTCCCATGAACTTAAAAAAACCCCCCCAACATTATTCATTATAGTTGCTGTCATCATTCTAACTTGTAAGCTTGTCAATGAAAGATAACAGGGCTGGGTAACAAGACCTAACATTCATGAAACAACTGTTTGCAGAATTCTGTTATCTAGCTTCTAATTCTTTGTTAGCTGAATACACAGTTAACCTTGCTATTATACTGAATTAATGTCAGGCTAATCTATACTTATTTTTTAGTTTTGTGTACCTTTTCTTTTATCATTTTAAGGCTTGTTTCTTTACGCATCTGCACATCAGTCTACTCGATGGTAATTTTTAAGAACAATCAAGTGATTTCAACAGAATTTGACACAGAAATAGAAGTCTCAAAGATGCCAAGTTCTGTAAAGCTCAGGAAAAACAGCAGCTAGAGAAGGGTCCAAAGAAGTGTTCCCACTGAAAGGAAAGCAGACTTCAGGCATTTTTATGCCTGAATTTCAGGCATTTTTATGCATTCAGGCATTTTTATTCCAAGAGCCAGGGACCAATTAGTAAGTGAATAAATATGTTCCTGGCAGCTGGCAAATCCACATAGATATAACTTTGAGCTAATCCCAGCAGATATTGCCTCTTACCCATCCAAACCCAGAGTCATGAGAGAGAACTGGGAACAAGGCATGGAGTGAACAGTACAGTGTGGCAACCCAGGGGATCTGAGGAAAAACTGGAGATATTTTGAGGGCAATGGTTAAGGGCAGGGTAGGAGTAGGAGACACTGTGAGAAGGCTATGAGGACATTATGTGTTTGTTCCTACAGTAGGGATAGAAAGAAGCCAGTGGGAAATAAGGCTTCATTATTTGTGCTGCTTGAAGAACCTATGAAATTATATTAATAGGCATTCTGCTTTTCTGGAATTCACCTGCTTCTCCAATATTTTGTAAAAATGAATGTTTCAGTGTCTATAGACATCTGCAACAGGGTCCTCCAAGCTGGAGACAGTATAGTTCAGGCTGGAAATAGAACACAAAGAAGGCCCCATAACAGGAACTCAAGGACTCAGATTATGTTTTAGAGATTACCGAGCATCTACCTCAAAAAGCAAAGAAATGGGTATTAGTTTTACAGCAGTGTGACTTTAAATCAGGATCTCTGCAGACACAAAGGGGGAAGTGGCAGTCAGCTGCATACCTAATATTTATTTGATTTATTGGTTTGTTGATATGGTGTGACAGCAGATTAGCAAGGCATTTTTTCTGACTCTGAAGATGATCAAGAAGTTATCAATTCCCATCACTGGCACATTTTTACAAACAGAATAACAATTGCAAAGCATTCAATCTACACTAGTAACCTAAACACTAAGCATTTTGATACAAAAATCCAGTCTTTTCTCAACAACAGGAGCAGTAGCAACAACTGATAAAAGCTCAGAAGCAGTAGCTCTAAACCTATTGGTGAACACACCACACCAACAAAATGCCTCCTCTCTGGTCCACCTTAATCATCCTGATTTGGAGAAGAAACAGGATAGACCACGTGCCCATGATTGGGTGGGGTAGGTGAGAATTATGCTATTTCCCTTCAACTTTGGTAGTTGTTTGGATGTGCAACGGTGAATGACTCTTCATTCAGCCTGCAGAAAAAAAGCTTGACTCATCCCCCTCAGTCAATTAAACACATAGCTATTCCTTAGAAAACAGGGTTCATAGAAAGCCTTCTGAGTCATACCACAAACACACTAACAAACAAATAGTCAAAACCAATACCATGACAAACAAACATTACATTTCAGGATTTGAAAGGTAATATGGAAATATGCTTCAAAGAGTTCATGTTCCCAGTTATAGCAAAAAAAAAAGTGTCATGATCTATTTGAGTAAATGATCTTCCACAGAGAGATGAAGTAAATAGGCAAAAGCTTTTTTTATAATTGCAGTTCTTTTTAGAGCAAATGCAAAATAACTTCCCCCAAACACTCAGGCACTGGTGGGAAAAAATATTTCACATTAATCAGAAATCCATTCGGTATGCATGTAGATTGTCTCTACAAATTTTAATGTTAGGATACCAAAATAAGCTGTATTTTGAGGTGTTAGTCTTTAATTTGAACTCTGAGCACTTTATGGCCTGGTTATACCTTAATGAATTTAACATTTTTCTGTTACTATTACTGACTGCTTTGGAACCACGTACTATGGACATTGATACTAGCTTAGGAATAAATGCAACACTCTTGCAATAACCTAGTATACTTAAATTATTAATATTACATTTTCTTTCAATCTTAACCTGATTTGGGAGGCAGGAGACAGAGAGACATTGTTTTGTTTGGGATTAGAACAATATATGAGTACAAACTTATTTAAAGATTTTCCTTATTCTGTTATTGAAAAGTAAGGTCTATCGAGGTGCAAGAGCGTGAGTCAATTTATGCTTTCTCAGATACTCAATGCTTCCTTCTCCTCTCACAAAATTACTGCCATAAGTGATAGCTTAAACATCTCATCCATTTTGGTTCTGCATCTTTTCCTTCCAGTGTTTCCGCCCCTAAAAGTCTTCAGCATCACCTGCCTCCCAAGCGTTCCCTAAGACACCTCCCTTTCCTCTTTGTCACCTCATATGCAAGGTTTTCAAACTACTTTTTTCCCAATGCTCCTCATATTTCTGGGTTTCCCAGCTCCTACTTGTCTTCTGTAGAGGTGCTCTGAATCCCCAGCGCTGCCTCCTCCCTTCCCATGCCCATCTCGCCTGTCTCCACAGCCATCCCAGCACCGGGACAAAATGCCCAGGCCTCTGCTTTTAGATAAAACCACTTGATGACTGGGGCATTGAGACCATAGCTGTCTGGTTCAGGAATGTGATGTGGTCCACCATAAAACCTAGACAGCTACCGTCTCATGCTCACTTCTCTCAGCAGCAGGCTGTCCCAGGAACTCACTGCTCTGGTGTCCAGCCTGTACGTAGTCACAGACAGGTTGTACCTATTTGTTGTTCTTCAGGCCTTCCCCCCAAGACAGCTCTTCTGCTTTCCTTAAACAGCCAGTTCTTTCAAAATCCTTTTAAACGACTATGGTTTGTTTTTTTTTTTTTAAAAAAAGATCCCCCTACAGCAATGAATTCCATAGGAAACTAATATTCTTGTTAATTTTAAAGAAAGTGTTAGTTTTATTAACTGCTTCATATTTTAATATGAAATGTCATACTGAAGACAAAGGTCTGCTTGTGTGAGTAACTACCAAGTGAGCAAGGATATTCACTGGTTCTTACTTTTTCCACAGCAGCCCTCATTTTCTAGGGCATTTCAATTCACTTTTTTCTGTTCTGACTAGCGCTCCTACTTGCTGAATTATGTCATCAGAATAACATAACATGCCCTGTGCCTCTATTCATTTTTATTACCTCTCTTTCTCATAATGAGGTGAGAAAAACCTGAATACAATAGTCAAGTAACCAAGGTAAAGTTCCATAGAATGCAGGAATATATTTGTAATTATTTGCTGTCACCTTGTATTTCTGTCTGCATTAAAATAATTTATGCTATTCACAGAGTATCTAGATCCATAAATTCATAATTTAACATTAAAATAGGTGAAGTTATGGGCATGATCTCAATACACCCTATTCTCAGTGCAATTGCAAGAGTTCATAAACTGCGTATCTCAAAGGCTTACAAGAAATGTGAATGATGTTCGTGCAAAAGACGTGTCTGCCAATATTTAGTTAGGAAAACACATTATTTCTGTCCACAGTATAAGATTCCCTCTCCTTTATCTGTGCTGAAAAGGTGACAAAATTTCCCCTTATAGCTCCATTGTATTCCTCTAAGCTCTTCAAGCTGAGCAACTTCTTAGCTCCCAGAATGTGCGTATTCCTGTGAATGGGACATTTTAACAATGCTTTGCAGATCTAACACCTTTTCTCCAAATATTTTAGTATTCTCTATAGTCATTACATTATTCTTAAAATAGCTCATGAAGAACATCAGTATGACATCCATTTTGCTGATGGATGAACCAGGAAAAGAGGAACTGAATGATTTGCTGATGAATATCAATGTACGAAGCCTTTTCAAGAGGAGGAACCCAGGAGTTTTAAAGCAGAGTCTATCACCCTAGCCACAAAGAACGTGCCTTCAGTGGCACCTCAGTACCACTTTGCAGCAGACTCTTTGGCCAAACTTTCAAACAACAAATTAGCTGTCTGCTTTGGTACTCTGCTTATCAGTGGACTCGAGCACCATTGTCCATGAGCCAGCATTACAATCTGTGCCCGCACTGCAAAAGCTAGCTTATCAGCATAGAGTTGGATTTTTGGAAATATATTTCCTAAGCGATCAGGTTACCAAAAAGATAGTGTATTTGGGAAGCCAGTAGAATTTGACTCAATCTACCGAAAGCAACTGGGTTTTGAAAATAGCTTAAAGCAACAAGGAGAAAATGTTTTCAAATTAACCTTCAACAGTACTGGGCAGTGACAGGGATTTCATTCTTACAGGCACAAGAACAATTACAATTCAGAACAACCACAATTAGCTATTCTCAAGAGCTATATAAATAAAACCATCTTATCAACTTACCAGCTTTCTACACGCTAGATCAAGAAGCGCTTAGTTTATCTTCTTACAACTGCAGGTGAAGTTCTGTGCCTGTGCTCACCTGAGACAGTGTTCAATCACTATCTTTCGAGCATGCTGAGAATGCCTGCCACAAACACTGGCATGCCTTTGGGTGAGTATGAGAGAAATTTTCTTGGAGCTTTTCCAACCTTAGATACCATTCACGAGATTATCACAGCGGTGATAGATTTGTTCAAGACTTCACATTTGTGCAAACAAACTTCTAATGGGTTCCATGCTAATTCACTGGCAATAACTGTTAGATGAACTAATTCTTCTTGGATTAGTTTTACAGAAGTGTAAAATTTCAATAGTTTTTCCCCATCTGAAAGAGGCTTGAGGACCTGATATTTATGAGCATAAATTCTATGGATCATTAGTGGAATTTGGTTTGCTAAATCCTTATAGGCCTTTTGAAAATGTCTTCTCTGATATACTTAGTAAAATTATTCAATCAAACACTGTGACTTGAATTTATTATTTCTGGCCAATGGCACATTCCAGCACAGTCACATCTGGTACTTCTGTACTTGTTGCCACAGGGTATATATTCTGTTGTTTCAATAGCAATTTAAAAGCAGCACTGGCTAAATAGGATATTGGCTTAAATCTGTATTTTCTGAAATATTCAAGATGAATGGAAGCAAAGTTTTGCTACTTGTCTTTAAAAAATTCGTTTGCATTTTTAGACAAGAAATCAAGCAGCAATTTTATTGGCATATTTTTAAGTAGAATATTAACAAATTTCCCTAACTCTATAAAAGCTAATGTACACTAGCTATCACCAACCTGAACAGAATTATTACTGCATGGTAATAATGTCCTCAAAATAGAAGTCTATAATGTGAGCACTTAAGCTCACATAATGAATGCCAGGCTATCATACAATTATTACTCTGCGCAGTGTGTAATTACAGAAACTGGAGAATATTCTGGGGTTGCAGTTTCTCTATTGTTGGACTATTTGGTAAACTTGACTGGCAGCTTCTCTGTTAAATTTTTTTTTAATCAGCAGGGAATCAAGTCATGCAGTCATTTTGAGTGACAGCTAAAGAAAACTGACTAATAAGCGAACACCCCACACTGCATTTTAAAAATGCAAACACCATCCAGAAAAAGGAATTGAAGTAGCCAATTTGTATAATAAATGACTTTATAAGGCATGCATGATAACAGAACTGAGGAAAAATGGGATGCCAATCCAGGTGGGCTGCAGGCAGCAGGCATCCACAGCACAGCACAGGACACCTTTATGTCCCGAAATGCAAACACTGCATACCTTGGCTAAAATGCCAATTAATTAAATAAATTCTTAATATAATTAGTTTGCTCATTTTTTGTTTCCTGGGATGAAATTAATCAAAGCACTCTTTGCACCTTTGAAGACAATTGCTTAAATAATCACACGTATTTGTCATGGGAAATGTAAATCCTCAGCCCTCAGAGCAGCTGGAGAGTGGAATGAGGGAGTTTGCCAATATGTTAACCTAGTATAAATTAAAGCAGCTTGAAGGTGGCTGTCACTTGCCTTTGCTGCCAACAGTTTTAAAGGACAACTGATTCAGCTGATGAGCTTCGGAGGAGTGTAGCCACACCACCTTTCCCAGGGCCATGCTCTTTGCATGGGATGGAACAGCTACTCGCCTTCCAGAGCATCAGGGGATCACTGCACACTGGAAAGCTCCCCTGCAGTCCCTGGCTGTGAATGAAGGGCTGCTCTGTGGTGGGAGTGATTGCCTGTGCTTGTGAAATAGGTCAGTCTGCCAAGCAATGCAAGGCTCTTCCCTCAGTTACAAAGCATCAAAGCCCCAGAAAAACACCTAAGCTAAATGTTTGAGAGAGAATAAGGTGAGGGAGGGAGGAAAGAAAGTGGAGCAAAGGTTTAATGGGTTGTAAGCAACTAGAAAGCACCTGTGATTCTTTCTATGAGGAAAAATAAGGCTCTCCAGAACTGCTTTCAGTACAGGCACATAGTCACACAGGAGGAAAAGAGTACTGCAAAGGAACATAAAGAGCTGTTTCTTAATGCAAGTTCTCTTTCTTGTGCTGATTGTACTTGCCAACATTTCACCTTAGGGGTAAAACCTTTTACTTCTGTTTGCTGAATGGTGACCCATGGTACAACAAGGTGCAAAGGCAACACATAACACAGTGGGATTTGAGTCATGTTAAATCCATCATAAGAAAGATTTTAGTTGAAATCTGTGAAAAGTCCTGTTCAAGTTTCAAAAGTAACTTAAACTTGGATCTTTGGCATTATTTAGGTACTTAACCCCCCTGATGTCAGTGGGAATCAGACATTAAAGTGCTTCAGATGAAATCCTATGGGCCAAGATCTCCACGTTTAAAAATAACATTGTTTGCTATAAGACTCCTACTACAGCTCAAAATAAACCCTTACGTTGAATCCTCAGTGCCAGTTCCAATTCAAGTTGGAAAGCTCTTTTGAACTTCAGAGTATAGTGACCATCACCAGCCACTCTTCCTCCTCTTGCAGTGTAGTTAGGGATTACACAATTATGCAGATCTCAGGCTTAGGATGTCCAGAACCACCAACCTCACAGCTTTTTCTTCTTGATATCCAAGTCTTTATACTTCCTTTGTGGAAGAGCTCTGCACTGCAAGTATGAAGCACTTCTGCAGCTCACTATATGAAGCAAGTGGAAAAGGCTATCTTACATTGCTTGGTCTGATTAAGCATGGGCTGATGGTTGCTGCTAATACCAGGGTTGATATTTTCTAGAAAAGTATCCTAAATGCCTTATTTACCTAGAATTTAGGTGCTTCTAATTTTTTCATTGTTTTTACCATAAATCTCATAACTGGGCCTTAAAATGTAATTTTTGTTCTAAGGCTAGGATCTAGCAACAATGTCCTAATGTAACACTAATTTCTATCCCTGGTTTATACCACTTCACAATTTGCAATTGGCACTTCTTTAGAAGCAGATGCTGCTGTGGCTTGTGCAGAGACAAAAACAGATTCAGTGTCTCAAGCATTTCCTGTCAAAGAAGACTGACCACAGTTTTTGAACTGTGAAGACTAAATAGTTTTGGAAATGTAACCTGAGGGCACATTGACCTGGTCCCTTGCTGAGGACATATTCACTGCCTGTCTGAGAAAATTACAGTTTCCCCAAGACTTTAACTGTGTTTTCAACGGTAGCTTTCTTCTGCTAACTTTTAAATATTCAGCCTTGCTCTGCTGTTTCCAGAGGCAGGCAAAGAGGCTCTATCTAGTTAAGATACTTGTATATCCTTTTCTGCCTTTGGTCAGTCATGCACCCATGGACTTGCTTTTCCTCTTTGCTGAAGCTCCTACTTAAACAACAACAGAAATAAAGGAAAAATCCAAGATAAGGTAAAAGCACCATTTGAACAACCTTCCAAGAGGTAGAACACGTTGTTATTCAGAGGCCAATACATTTCTAGAGAAAGACTCCTTTGACAAATTGCTAATTCCTTGCAGCAGTCCGTGGTTTTCACTAAACCCTGTAAAGTGAGTGTGAATGGATAAGGACCTTTTCCAACTACTGAAGACCTGAGCGCAGTCACACAAGAATTTGCTCTACTTGCCGTCAAGTGCACAAGTGCTGCACGCTAACTAGCCATAGCATAGACAGGTAGAATTACATACCATGAAAACCAGGCCAATGCAAAGAGGGAATCATTCTCTGTATATTCAAAGTACAGTGTAGGTATCATTCTGGCATATTCTCCCAGGGTCATTTTGCCCAAAACACAGCACAATCCCCCATTTGGCCAGATATATTACTGGCAAAGACGAAGGATATAGAAAAAAACAGGTAGACGTGGCCAACTTTTCTTCTGAATTAACTGAATGCAGAGCAGCAGAAGAGGCAGTAAGGTATCAAACTGCTTCACTAATGTACAGCCAGCTGAAACATCAAATGGCAAACCCAGAAAACATTTAAAAATCCTATCAATGATTCTGACAGAGATGAAATTATTATTGCCCACTTACTGTTTGTGATTATCTTCTGCAATCCAAAGGAACACTGTGCCATAAGTTTTTAAAAATTTTGTTTTTACTCAGAAAAATTTCAAAAAATGTCAAACATACTTCAGGAATTTTCAAGGTTAATTGTCAAATCCTACATGACACCATGTCAACTTCCCTGTGGTAAATATAGGCTTTTGATCAGCAGCTTGTCAACTGTATTTATTTATGTCAGTGTTCCTAGAAACACATCTAAAGGCTATACTTAGAGGTTGTGCCACAATACTGCAGTGCTGCAAAAACTGGTCACATATGGAGGTAAACAGTTTTGAAAGCTTAACCCTCCTCAGCCGTGATGTGCTCTGACATCCTGTGGATGCCAACTGGCTGCAGACAACACCAGAGAGGAAGAGCTGTGGGTATGTCAGGAAAGGAGACAGCTGCTTATTTGGATGAAAATTTACAACTTAAAATGCTAGGATGGAAAATCTGCAGGGTGTTGTAGGAAGGTCAATGATATGGATGTTAAGACTGGGAATAGGCTCACAACTGGCTTCCTCCTGAGTGAGTTGTATGCCTGAGATCACGAATATTTATTCTAAGTAATCAATTATTTATATTAGCTAGTATGTAAATATATTTATTATAAATATATTTCAAACACAGTATTAGTTAAAAAATATAGGTCATCTAGTACAGTCACCCTAGACAAGCATGCAAAAATTCTCCAAAAGATTTTCAAGGTCTAATTTAGTGCAGAGTTAAAATAAACATGTCTCACACTCATCTGTCCTGAGAAAATCTCCTAAGCAAATATCAGCTGAGTGTCAGTAAATCCAGTCTGTGATGCACTCCTCTTCCAGCTAATAGAGCCTACACTCTCAAACAACCCTCTCAATCTAAGTCTCCTCAATATTTATGGTTGAACCTCAAAACCCCTTGTAAAGTATTATTATGTCTCTATTCTTATTTTATAAATTAAAAACCGAGACATACATAGACTCCTTTAAGAAATGTAGCCTATTTAAGCAGTTTCTTTGATACTTCGGGCACTGATGAACCATCAGTTCATCTCATTCTCTCCATGTAGCCAGGTTAGGTATTTTTAGAAATGAAATGCAATCTGACTCATGTCTTTATGCTTGGTATGAGGTATCTAGGTAAAACTTAATGGATAGTGATATACAGACAGTTGGACCTTAATTTCTATGAAACTGCAACTGTCCAAACCAATAGAACGACCTTTGGGAAAAGCTGCAAGATTAATCCATTTGCCCACATCTCAGGTCCTTCCTTTTCTACAAGGCTCTATTTTCTCTTGCTAAGAAGAATAGATAATTCCAGGATCAGGAATATTTTACAGAAAGCATCATGCTTTTCCCTTAAGCCCATCAATAAATCTTCAAATGCATGTAGTGCCCTGATATTTCAGAAAGCGTATTCCACAGAGACAAAAAGATAAGAATAAAATGAATGAAAAAACCCACCTAGCAGGTATGGTATAACTGATACTATCAGTCACATGTAGTCCAAGGTAAAAATACATGTCTTTGTTAATCTCCAGTGAATGAAAGAGAAAAAGCTGTAGCGCAGTGTTTATATATCCTTATTCATGCTAGATAGCATTGTCCTGTTCCCACAGTAGCAGCACTACTCAGGATCATTGTAAGGATACCAGAAGCTGTCCTTAATGACACTTAATATGTTTGAGAATATGCAATATTCTTTTTCACACAAATGTGTTGTGCTGGTCACAAAAGTGCGATTCAGAGAGGCAAACAACCTGTCCACGGCATGTTAACTCTCTGCAAAACCAGATTGTTCAGCTTGCTTGTTATATAGAAATGTAATGGCAGTAGTATCTGATCATTAAAGACACTGATAAAAAAAAAGCTAAGGAAAAGCCATTCACTCATGTTCAAATATACACACTTTTTTACCTTGTAGGGTGCTTTTGTAAACAGTCTAAAAGTAAAAAAGTCTTGTCAAAAAGAAGCCTTGAAAGAAAATGTTGCCCTTAAGGGTTACTAAAAGAGAAAGTAAATTCAAAAGAAAGATGTTCTGCCTTGTGCAGGCCAAAACAGAAGAACCAGCTAATTGCATACAGGCAGATGCAGGCTTACCAGTGAAGCTAAGTCATCTCTAGTGTCTTCTTTTCAGACCAGCCAGTATGGTGTGTGGTCCTTTATTGCAGGGTATGACTGAGGCTGTGCAGCTCTGCAACACCATTTCCCTGTGTATCCATGTCCCCCACCTTTGCCTAATCCTTCTGGCAGGCTATGCTAGCTCACCGGGCTTTCCAGGAGTGTGACTGACTCCATGACAGCATTGAGGGAGCATCCTCAAAGACAATGGTCCTGACAGGACCATTGTTAAGGTTAGGATAAGTTTCGTATGGCTAATGTAATTTCTGCAGGAGTCCATACCATCCTTTAGGCAGGGGAATTAGGCTGATGGAAACCTAGGCCTTGCTGTTGAGGGGTGATAAGCATTGAGGAGTCCTGCAGGAGTGGATGTTTGCTTATTTAGTTGATAGAAGTATTAGAAACCCTATAATATTTAGATGGCTGATTCAACAGACACGGACACCATCTTGTGATAATTTCCCACTTTATTAGAGTCTTTTTAAAGTACCTGATTACCTGCAAAGAATAGTAGTGATGACTTATTTTTTATTAATGGCAAAGCAAAAGAAAAACCTCTCTCATACATAAATACAAATGAAGAAAGATTAAGAAGCTAGGAGTTGCCACATTGGCTCAGGCAAAGGTGCATGGAGCCTCGTATCTCTGGCAATAGCCCAGATCAGTCACCTAGGGAAAAGTACACAAACAGGACAGCCATACTTTCCTCTTTTCCAAAATGTGGATTTATGTTTTAGCTACCTTCAATTCTCTTTCTCTTCCATGACCACTCCCAGCTTCTCTCTGGACTTGTGTAACATTCATCATCCAGAACATCCTCTAGCAAGGAGCTCCACACCTTAAATACACCCTCTATAAAAAGCCACATCTGTTTATTCATTCTGAACCTACCATCTGCTAACTTCCCTTCTTAGTCATCAGACCTTGAACCAAAAGAAAGTGCAAACCACTGGTCACATAATTTTAGCTTTCAGTTTTCAGAAAAGGCTGAAAACATGGCCCACATGTGTTCAATGTCTTCAATGTAATAACACATTTACTTTTGTCCTCCAGAGAAGACAAGAGGAGCTGCCACTAGGACGAAGAAGAGACTGCAGAGCTGAATCAGGCACCGTAGGATTGACTCATCCCTGGTGGAGGGTGGACAAAAGCCAACGCTAGGTTTTTCCTGCTGCATAGTGGGCTGTTCCAGTCAGAAAGATGAGGAAGAAAATGATACAGCTTTTCAGTAAACTCCCTAAGGACGGGACCAAAACAAAATGTCTGCATATATAATACTTTTTTCTATGTATTTACTAATCTTCATTTTTATACACTATAATCGGCAGTGAAATAGTTAACAGAGTGGTCTCAGTTAAATAACTGCCACTAAACACTTGATAACACATTGACACAAAGGAGATATTTCACAGTGCTCAAAATCATTTATTCAGACTTTCTGCAAACACAGGCACACATCACTTTCATGATCTGGAGTTGTTTTAATTTACTTCATAACTATAGGGATTAGGAACTTTAGAAATAACTAAACTGAGATTCTGGAGAACAAAATGTCAGCCTCAAACAAGAGCATGCTACCTTCCTGCTCATCTGAACTGAGCTTCTGGCAGGAGCAGCAGAAGCTTTAATGTGAGATTTTTCTTACTTTATTCTCAGTTTCTGAGTCTGTACAATTCTCACAGCACACACAAATACATCAGACACATCCTGTTGATGAGGAAAGATACTGGAAGAGAATCAGGTCTATTTAAGTCAGTAGACCCTTGTGTATTTCTTATAGACACAAAAAATAAAATGATAAAATGGAAGCCTGCAACATACCAGTTGCTCAGTATTGCTCAGTATCTCTGTTTATGAGCCAATGAAGTTTGAGGAGTCAGGCCTGCTGATGTCGTTTATAGAAACAATCAAAGAAGTTAAGAAAACAGTTAAAAAGAAGCACATAATTTGAACATGTACCTTTGCAACAGGCTTGCATGGAAGGCAAAAAGAAGCTATTAAGCCTGCTTACCTGAACTTCTTTTATTACTAGATTATCTTTTCCTGCTCCCTCCAGAAAATAAGAAGAATGGAGAACTGAAGTCTGCTTGTAAGAGGAGCGATTACGTTGAATTGGCTAAAGAACACGGTGAAGTGAACACAATGTGTACAGGACCTGCCACCCTCAAAGTCCCTAAATGCTGCTTATTTGGACAATTGTCCTAGAATCAATTTTGGCAATTAGGCAATTTTTTTAAAGTGTTGGCCCTAGAGCTGTTACGGTATTATATTCTGAACCAGCAGTTCCAATTGCTTTAGAAAGTATTGGTGACATGTACTTCAGCATTAGGGACCATGCAACCGATTTTTATTTTCCTGTAGCAGTTCCGTGCACGTATTTCTAAGGGCTGTATTGGAAATTCCCCCACTGGTTCGCAAAGGCACTATGTATGTATATGTCATAGGGACTGAAACTGTCATTGTTTTCTTGGCAATGAATGCCAGCTTGTGCCTTTCTTGCATTGTTTCGCAGAATGTCATCACAAGTGACATTCTGCGATAAGAGCAATGTACACTGTAGTATACACTACCAGCTGAAAACATGTACAGAGAATATGTATATTCAGTACATATATGTTACAGCACATAGTAACGAACACTAAAAAAATTTTATCTCAGTAAGCCTTGTCTGTAACTCAGGGAAAAAAAGAATCCTCAGTCTGGAAGAATCTATGTTATTAATTTCCATTGTATGGAGTTTGACTGGTTTGCTATTTGAATAGAATACAATGCTCACCTTAGTTATGGCAGCCACTTGCTCAACCCATCACTTTTAATCTTATAGAGAAATACAATTCTTCAGCAGAGGAAATGGCATGTTTCTGATCTACTTGCACTGCCTGAATGACGTACTAGACGACGTAGTGGAAGTTTTCTCTTTCTTTATTGTGATCGAGTGTGGCAATCGGAGCCTTTGTACTAAGGCCAGTTTAGATTCTTTATCAGACAAGTCTTGACACATTTCAATATAATTTCACTGAAGGTATCTTGTAGAAAGGTTAGTTTTGTTCTGCTTCCTTGTTTACCAGTAGTTGATGGCCAGGCCAACTCTAATTCATGGGTCATAAATATATCTTTTAGTCAGTTGATAAGACATGTTTACATCAAAAACATATGTAGGGTTCATTGCTTTATTAAGAAGAATTATTAATTATTGCATTATTTAGACTCATAGCACAAATAAGTTTCTGCCCCATGGTCTGGGTATTTTCACGTAATTTAATTTCACAATCAATCTAGTGTCATCCCCCCAACAATAAATGCTTTGACAAAGAAGAAGTTAAATAAAATCCTAGACACTACCTAGCTCCCTCTATAAATATCTTATGCTAAAGATGAGCTTTCCAAAGAGTTTGTAAGATAACTAATGAAGGCCTTAACGGATCGTGTAGGAGACAGTCTAGAGCTCAGAAGTTCATCTTGAAGAGTATTTGGCCTAATGCACCTATTCACGTCAATGGAGTTGCAGTGCTTCAGCAATACCAGTTGCAACAGTAAGAAAAGTGTTGCACCAAATTACTCAGCTTAGAAGTGATAACAACTGTTGTTCTGGCCTGTTACTTGAAAGAGAGAACATGGAAAAGTCTTGTTTCCTCAGTTATTTTGGTATCTGTGCTGGCTGTGTGGTGTGCAAGAAGGTGAGACACTGAATTCTTCAATGACAGCAAGACATTGCACTTAAGTGGCCACCTAAAAGCGAAAGAAATTGCATTTGGTTATAGGTAGCCAGAGCAGAAGGAGGCCAGTGTGTTCACCTGTGATAAATCATGTCATCCTTGTTTGCTAATATCAGTATGATCCCTTGCTATCTCTGCCAGCTTTTCTCCATTTATCACCTTTCAGTCTGGATTGATTCATACATCCCTTCTACAGAACACCAGACAGCTGAGAGTACATTGCATCTACTTGTAATCCATATTAAACAGACCTCATGACAGGAGAGTAATTACCCACAGCTACTTATTAGGTCCTGCCAGAGGACAAAACCAGAACAACGTAAGGACTGTATCACCCACCCTGTCAGGACCTGCAATGTCTCTTTCATAATAATAGTTCACAGCTTCTCACAGATCTAGAATAATCAGAGTTTGTAACTTGTTCCATCTGCTGCCAGAAACGGGTGAACAGATCATGCAACTTCTTTTCCACATTCAGATTCCAATCAGAGAAGCTGATGAAAACCAAGAGCCAAAATTACTCTGGCAACTCCTCTCAAAAAACCTCCATAAAAAAGTGGAGAAAGAACAATTCATAGAACAGTCAAGACTTTCACCATGAAGTGTCAAGAGTTTTTGTGCAAAGTTGAACAGCTTAATCCATTCCCTTTCAGGAGAAGCATTGACACTCTCCAACAACCATGGGTACCTGGCCTTCACAGTCTGGTAGGTAAAAGTCATTCTAGAACATACATTGATATACTCAAAAGTTGACTCAGTGACTGGTGTCTTTCCAGTACTGTTTTTAGGACAGTATAGGTTTGAGATATGTATCTACAAAATAACTAAATAAGGAAAACCCAGCTAATGACCACTCAGAGTCTTCTAAGTCAGTTTGTCTGTGAAGAAAAAGAAGCTATTCTTGGTGTTGTGAACTGCCGATGCACATATTTCCTCTGACTACTCATCTGCAAGTCTATGAGGAAGAATAAAAGACAGTAATGAGCTGTAGAAATGTTCAAGACAACATCGTACTGCCTACTACTGAAGCAATAGCGATAGAAAAACTGTTCCCATTCACCATTGTAATCATTCGCCAAGTATATGACTTTGATAAACAGATAAACCTTGTAGTGCTGCTTCATGGCCAGTGAATTTGGGATTTTCTGAATTAACTAGATTACAGAAAAAAAGCATAATCTCAGAGAAAACTCTGCCTCTGGTTGCCCAAAATACAACATATGGCTTGGTAGCGGAAGCATTATAGTGTACCTTGACTGTAAACATTATTCATTGGGAATACTAAATGGAAATTAGAGCTGATATTCATTCCAGGGTTGTCCCATCTAAAAGCATAAAAGCATGAAAGATATATTAGTGAAAAAAAAATACTGTAGTGGCAGCTTGTATTATTGTTCTCTGTTCTGCATTAATATAGTCTTGTAGTCCTGGCAAATTTTAACAACCAAATGTCTTCTTAGATAAGAAGAGTTAAATGCAAAGAATAATTAAGCATGCAATAACTTTAAGATTCCTCATGAATGGCTGTTGAATTTCTAATTCCAATGTTTCTCTTATTCACAAACCCGCAAGTGTTTGGGGTAAGCATTTAAAAGAAGTAATACAGCGTTTATATGATGTGGATGATCCCTGGTACAGTTGCTTAATTAAACAGTAAGGTTTACACAGGTACAACCCAAGGCACAAAGTTCTGTTTGATTTAGATCCTGGCTGTCAGACAGCCATCAGGGTCTGGAAAAAGTATGCTTAAACTAACAGCTCCTTTTTATTAGTTGGCAGGCATATCAATGATAAGGTATATTTGGTGAGAGACCCTAGAGTCTGAAAACTAATTTTTGCTTTTTAGTGAGCAGAATTAGAAAGAATTCACCTAAGGGTTTTCTGCTGGATTTGTGCATGGATCCTGTTCACATTTTTATGTTGGGTATAGTTACTGAAGTAAGTGTAGGCTGTGCATTTTATAATGGTAAAGTTTTATGTACTATCTATCAATCACTGAAGTGCTATGTAGCTGGAGTCTTTTGATACTGCCATAAGGATATCCATGCTGGCTAAAACTTGAAAGATTAAACTGAGGACCTCTATAGCTAAAAAAAAAAGGAACGTATTACAACCTGAGCTAAAAAATGCAGATTTGCTAGGTAGCACTGGAAGAAACTAGGCATAGGTGCAAGAAGACCTGCTACATACTCCCTAGTGGGATGCACAACATATTATTGATCCAAGTGTTAACCAAAACCAGTTAATACCTTAGACTGACATATTTCTATTGGAAAAGCTTTTAGGACCTTTGCTCCTTATGTAAGAATACTTACATCTTCCAATTAAATAACATATATAAATATTAATAACATCACTTATGTTTGCCAGTGTAAGCTGACATCATAATTATAAAGAAATTTTATTGGAAATTATTCTTTCACAGCCTACTTAGAGATTACATCTTTCTCTTACTTGCCTCAGAGGATTTTATAAGCTATGGAGGACCAAACTAGGTCAGATCTAGAAGCAGTTTAAAGGTGCTATGAAAAGTAAGAATTTCTACTTGAATGCCTCAATCCTAAAGTCTCACTTTTATCCAAGTATTTCAATTAAGCTGAAATATGAGTCTATAAAGAGACTTCAAAAGGGCTTTTCCTAAGTTATGAAAGTTTAGTAGAAAAAATATTTGAAATATAAGCATGATATTTCTCCATATATATTAAAAGGATCTGCTCACATTATGTGGTTATAATATTATTCAGTGTAACTTCAAACAACTGTCTTCAGGCTCTTCTAGAAAGCCCAGCTACAACTACAATTGATGTATGGAAGTAGTTAGGGATACAGTGGACACACAGCATGATTTTGGCTCAAAAACTTGATGAATACTTGATCAGCAACTGTGGCATTTTCCTCTTGCCGGAAACAGAAGACACCACACCGTCTGTCCCTCGACTTGCCCTCACCCTTGTCCAGTTTTCTGCAGACCACTGCAACATCAGGGCAATGCATTGAGTGGCTGGCGTAAGCCTTTGGGCTTTCATCCAGCACCAGAAAGCCCCTTTAATAGCAAGGCCTTATATTGAGGTCATGTCAGGTATTAAATTGGTACAAATGGGTATTACACTTGAGCTCAGTCAAAAGGCCATAAAGATCAGCCAGTTTATTGTGCTTGTGTGCGTGCACTGACAAGTTCTCCTTCCTCCTGTTCCTCTGTACTTTTCCCGCTGTGGATTAGCTATGCCGTTGCACAGGAAAGCCTTTTCTTGGCTCTGGAAAGGCAACAAGAGGAGCTGCCTTGATTTTCTCAGACCTTGGTGATGTAAACACAGTTAGGTAGTGCACTACCTATGCGCTGTATGGATGTGAAACAGTTCAAATGCATCTGTTGAGAGTGGATCAGAATTGATGCAACTGCCGTTGCAGCTGTTAAGAGGATTTATACAACCAGGTGGAATGCTTGGAATTGCTAAACAAAAGTTACATCATTCAAAGCTAGCATTCAATCTCTCTAATGCATTTTTAAAAGGAACACCAGACTAATTTCTAAGAGTTTATTTGATAGTGCTGATAATACTGTGATTAACCAGGCTCTTTACAGATAGACTCAACAGTTTGCAGTCACATAAGGGTCACCACAGATATTAAGAGTTTCTGATAAAAGCTTAAGTGAGGAATTCATTTATGCCAACAAGTTACCCATCTAAGGCTATGTCATTTACATTTGTTTTAGGGTAACAGTCACCTGCACATCTAAATACATTTCAAATGTTGATTTCTTGATACTTTGCACAGCCTGAGAAATTCTTATTCCATGATTACTTTTATCAGGCTACAGCATTAGAGAGGTTACTGGTGGCCTCCTGATGTCAAAAAGATCTGCCTTTGCCTTGCCTTTGCCTTGCCTTTGCCTTGCCTTTGCCTTGCCTTTGCCTTGCCTGTCTTGCACTTCTCTTAAAAATGCCATCTTTAAGAATGAACAAGGAGCTTATTAATACTCCCAAGCATTCAAGGGTACAAAAGCCTTTCAAAGAAAAGATAAGGATCTCCAAAAGACAGTAGCATGCTGACATTTAACATAGGATGAAAGAGAAGAGTGGATAGAAAGAGAGACACTTCAGATCTGAATTTTAAACTCGGTGAACATGGATTTTCATTGTTGGTAAAACTAAAGCAGAGTGAGAGAGTTATCTAAGGAAAAAAATCATAGCATAGCCCATATAACCATCAGTTCTGTTATTCTCCCAATTTAGAAAGACATTAAGCAGCCATGAAGAAACAGAGGGAAAGACTGGTGATCATTTTAGCCTTGTAACTAAAATTTGCTTACACAGAGTAGCATCATTATTACAGACTTTCTCTAAAGACACCTTTTAAATAAAGCAGCTCCAAATCTGTAGCTCTAGGGATTTCGGTAGGGCTACGGAAAATCATGCTTCAGTGACTCAGCAAATCTGAGTCTGACGTGCTTTGTACTGGACTATATGGCCCAAAGTGCTTAGGCATCTCTCAATACAGATATCTCTAATTCTTCCAAGGTTCCTCTTGCCTTTCTTTAGCACCATGACTACTTAAGCAACAAAATAGTCCAGTTCTGGACCACTTTCAATTTTTCTTGCATCTCACTAGGATGGTATTTGAGTGAAATAAAATATAAAATTTAAGACCTTAGAGATATTCTAGGTACTGTAGACATTGCTGACCCAGAAATTAGGGACCCTGAGTTTTAGGCTTTGTGCTGGATGAAAATGGGATATTCACTTTATTTAGCTGAAATCATCTTCCCTGAATGTAAAACGGAGGTAATAAAAAGATGAAGCTATGCATAGGGCGGACTTTGGCCTGCTCAGAACACT
>NW_009204021.1:0-2727 GCF_000690835.1 Fulmarus glacialis
CCGTGTGCCGCGTCCCGCCCGCGCCCGAACCGCTCCGGCAAAGTTCGTCGCGGGGCGAAGAAAAATCTCCGCTGAGACGCTAAAGCCCCCCGGACCCCGCCTGGAAGGAGCCGCCGTCGGGGCGGTCCCGCTGCGGCCGGGGGGGGATCGCTTTCGGCGGGGGCGCAGGGTCCTAGCCGGGGCCGGCGGACCGGCGTGCACGGTACCTGCGAGCCAAAAAGGGGTTTAAACTAAGTGCTGGTTGCGTTTACTAAAAAAAAAATAGAGAAGAAAAAAAAAAAAAGCCCCAACAGCCATAAACGCGTTTTTATTTTCTTTTGTAGCCAATGACAGTGATTTGTTAATGGAAGAGGGAATGGCGTTCACAATAGGTTAGTAGCTCTCTGCTATGGTTTTCTTTAAAAAAGCACACACAGAGCAGCCCAGATCCGTACCATTTCTTTATTGGGACATAGAAATATCCATGCAGATATGGGGATGTCGGCGACACTGACCCCTTAGGAAGCAGATTAAAATATCATTTTAAAAAAACGCATTAAGGAACTAATTGGCTGAAATAGCTTCCAAATGATACGATTTAGAAAATGAAATGTTTATTATAAAACTTACTAAATTACATATTTGACGCATATTTTTGGCAAGGCGGAGACTCCGCCGGCACACTTGGGCTGTGGAGGACGAGAAGGATGCGACTGTGTCCCCGAAGCCGTGGTTTACCAGCGAGCTGCCTGGTGGCTCTCATGCCATTTGCCTGCCAGAGCTGCTCTTTGGGTTTGGGGATGCAGCGCCGGTAACCACTCAGAGCCTCGCCCCGCAGACGGAACGTGCTAAATACCAATCATGGAGAGCTGGTGGGGGAAAAGCCCTCTTCCTCACTGCGTGGCTAAATGGCGCGGCAATTAGAGGGAAATAAGAAAATTGTTGTTTTGCTGATTTAATGAACATTTTAAGCCTGTTTTAAAAATTCAAATATTTAAAACTATCTGCTGTTTATTAAGTGTGGTTGGTGCTTTGGTTATTACCCACGGGGTCTTAATTAAAGCTTGATTAAAATTCCCCGGTTTTACAAAAGAGGAATGGCCAACTTCCTACCTTGGTATTTCGTCTTCCTCTTTGGTTCACATTTTAGTGTTGCAAGAGAGTGCCGGCCCAGGGAGGACGGGAGCTGTGCAGAAGGGGAGCTACCTGCTAGGACACCCCCCCTTTCTTGCTTGCTTCACAGTCCGCACAGGAGTGCGACTAACTTTAGAATACACTTTGTTTTTCTTGTTGCAGAGCCAATAATAATGGAAGGATCCCCTGAATTTAAGATTCTGAAGGATAAATGGACTGCAATTTCTGTAGACAATAGAAGGTGCCTGATTTTATTTTTTGATCTTTCCTAAGCCGTGGAACTGATTACTGATCACTGACAGCCGGGAAAAAAAACGGGTGAGTTTTACAGGCATGGCGGATGCGTTTCCCCCCAATAACTGCTAAATGTGCATTTCAGATCAGCGCAGTTTGAACATACCATTGTGATTACCTCAGAGGGAGCAGAAATCCTCTCTAAACTGGTGGAAGAAGCCTAAAGATGGAGCAAGGAGAGGAGGGACTGGCTGTGCTTCTGGGATTTCCAGTTTCAGTCGGGACAGAGGGGAGGTTTCTGTAATTTCTGTAGGGAGTGGGTACTGTGTAAGTCGCTGCAAGGGACAGAAAAAGCAGCTTGAGGGGTCGGCTCTGGACGTAGTCCTTTCTGTGTGTTAACCTGGTGAGTATTTAATAAAAGTCCCTTGGCGTGTTTGTGATCCTGGAAGCAGCCATGCACAGCCTGCAAGTGCAAAGGGTTTGGGTTATTTGGGGTGAGGGGCAGAGAGCGGGTCCCCTCTCTTCCAAATCCTATGAGGGACAAACACATATCGGATGACACGGTCTCAGTGCAGCTGAGAGGACAGAGGAACATAGTATTTTCCCTTTATAGCTGAGCTATGGAGTCAATTTGTCTTCACTGCGATTAGCACAGTGCTGTTTCCCAGGCTGTAACTTCTACTAGGATGGAAAAAAGTTTCCCGAGGG
This sequence comes from Fulmarus glacialis, assembly GCF_000690835.1. Lineage (NCBI taxonomy): Eukaryota > Metazoa > Chordata > Aves > Procellariiformes > Procellariidae > Fulmarus > Fulmarus glacialis. Next base: position 2,056 of record NW_009204021.1, read on the forward strand.
TGGCAGGCAGAGGCAGCAGCCTTTTCCCCTGCAGCCATCCCAGCAGCTCTCCCCCTTCCTGCCTTGACTAATTTCTCTTTGCACAGCACAAAAAGTGATTAAAAATGAGATGCGAAGCGCGCTTCTCTGGAGATCAATAATTGCCCTGCTTGAAGAATTAGCCGGTTTGAGGTAATCACTGCCCTGCCGTGCCCACGTTAGTTAAGGGAGAGGCACTCCGCAATTTAAGTGTTTAACAGAAATGGAGGAGTTTGCGGTCTGAAGGATGAGCCCCGGCTCCTGCCCGGAGTTTGGAGCTGATGGTCCTCATGAGCTGCGGGTCCCGCTCGGCCCCGCGCTCGCTGCGGTCCTGTCCCGGGCCTGCCGGGGGTGGAGGCTTTGACTTGCAATTAGCCAGCTGCTGACCGCCCCGTCGGGCCGGACGTCCCTGGCCTTGGTACTTCGAGGCTACCACGACCCGGTCCTGTGAAATGCGGGGTAGCCTTGGAGACAAGCAAGTGACATCCAGAAGTACCCCAGACCCGCGGCAGCCGTTTTGGTACAAATAACCTGCCCTTAATTGTAGGCAGATGCGGTCCTGTGCCGAGGGCTGGCCGGTTGCACATGCAGGCGACCGGGGCTGCTCAGCACCGGCTCCCTCCGTGGTGCAGGGCAGAAGTAAGCCGCTTTCTT
>NW_009204022.1:0-3727 GCF_000690835.1 Fulmarus glacialis
ACGGTAAGGGCCAGAGGAGGCTGGGGGCCTGGCCCTGGCCCCCCCGCGCTGCCGGCATGCACCTGTGGAGCACGCGCGCCAAGCATGCGGGGGGCGGGCGGGGAATGCGGCCGGCTGCACCCTCAGAAGGAGGTGACCCACCAGAGTGGACGGAGTGGAGGCTGCGCAGGAGACACTGACCACGTCAGGGCTGAGGTGGGCACGTGCTGTCCCTGGGGATCCTTGGTCTTGCACCGCGGGGGGCACAGAGAGAGAGCGATAGAGAGAGAGGCATTGGCCGTAGGGGATCCCAGCCTGGCACCATGGGGGTTGGACTGAGTGTGTGGAAGCTTCTCCTGGCATTGCAGGGGGACAGGGACTGATGAACACTGTAGGTGATCTCAGCCTGGTAACGTAAAGGGAGAAGTGTTAGAGTGTCTATCCTGAGAAGGAACAGAGCTGCTTTCTTGGTACTGTGGAAGCAAGAGAACAGACTTCTCTTGGTCATATGGGACTCCTGAGCTTGGAGCAGGGAGCCTGGACCTCCAGACCCCTTCCCAACCCATTTTCAGGTGGCCCGCATGCCAAGCTGGCCAGGCATTCGTAAGCTCTTGCTCCTCAGTCCTAGTCACTCTCTGAAATCTGCTTGACTGCCTGTCTTCTCTAACTTCTAGCTGGACACAGGAGCTGGGCAGAGCTCTCTTTGTCCAGACAGAACAGCATCTGGAGGCAACATCATCCCCTTCCCTGCTCTCCTGAGTGGCTGTGAGATTTGATCACAGCATCAGGCCCTGGCAGTCTGCCGTGCCTGCCTGCTCACTGCCTCCCATTTGTGCTCTTCCTCCTCAACAGTATCCACACTGGGGACCGACCCTACAAATGTGCTCACCCTGGGTGTGAAAAGGCTTTCACCCAGCTTTCCAACCTGCAGGTAAGGGGCTGAGCTTGTCCTGCTCACCAGTGGGGGTGGCAAGGGCGGCTGTCAAGTGGGAGGAGAGGCTACTTGCCTGTGGTGGAGGAGATGGAGAAATTGGGGCAGCTGGGAGGAGAGTGAAAGAATACAGAGAAGCTGTTGAAGCCCTGGGCAGGGGAGAAATTCCTGGCTTTTGTGGCACTAGTGACCCAAAGAAGCCACATGAACAGTCGCATCCTGTAAAATTGTAAAGTTGTCTTGAAAGCACTGAGGCCTTGGTAAAGTTCCTCCCTCTCGTGCAGAATTTTCTAACTTAGTTGGGGCAAGACTTTTGCTAAATGTCACACAGACCAAAATCTGGGTATCTGACTGTTTGTTTGTTTGTTTTACAATGAAATGGAGGGCATAAGAGTAGGGATTTAGGGAAGCAGAGGTGGTGTGTCCTGTTGCAGTATCCTGGAGGAGGGGAACTGTAGGGTGTGCCAAATGGCAAAGACCTGTAAATGCCTGCAAGCAGTTAAAGCAGATCCTGCCCTGAAGGGCAGTGACAGAAGCAGGGAGCAAATGCATAGCGAGACAGAACAGGAGAGGAACGGAAAAGACTGAGAAAGAGTTGCGTGGAGACTGAGAAGACGGGGGTTGTGGAGAGTTAGGAGACTGCTCTTCAAATGCCTAGTATGCCTGAGAAAAAAGGGCATCTGTGGGGAAGATGTGGTGGGCTGGAAGGAGAAGCTCTGTCCCCTATGCTAGGAGCCAGGCGTACCGCCTTCAGCAGGCGGGGACCTAGGGAGCTTGGGCCCTGGCTGGAAGGGGGTGTCAGAGGTAAAGCCTTCTCCAGTACTAATAGTCGCTTCCTTCCCTGCGCTTGCTTTCTTTGTCCTCCACCCTGCTGCCACCCCCCAGTCCCACAGACGGCAGCACAACAAAGACAAACCTTTCAAGTGCCACAACTGCCACCGTGCATACACGGATGCTGCCTCGTTGGAGGTACATCTGGCTACGCACACGGTGAAACACGCCAAGGTCTACACCTGCTCCATCTGCAGCCGGGCCTACACCTCGGTGAGTGTTTGCTGCCCTGGAGGGTAGCAGAAGTGGACACACTTCCCAGGGAGTAGCTTCTCCAGATCCAATGGGAGCAGCCCCCTGAGCTGTCATGTCCCTCCCCGTTGGCTTTGGCTTTTGTGAATGTCGTCCCCTCCTCTCACACCATTCTTCCCATTGCAGGAGACATACCTGATGAAGCACATGCGGAAACACAACATCCCTGACCCACAGCAGCAAGTGGTTCAGGCGCAAGCCCAGGCCTCTCAGCAGCAGCAGCACTTCCAGCCACAGGGCGGGGGGGCAGCAGGAGGCCCTTCTGGAGACACTAACCAACCCAACCCTCCCCCTCAGTGCTCCTTTGACCTGACTCCTTACAAGACTTCAGAGCATCACAAGGACATCTGCCTCACTGTCAGCACCAGCGCCATCCAAGTGGAGCACCTCTCCAGCTCCTAGAGAGACCTCAACCCAGGGAGCAGAAAGCCTCTTGTGCATAGCCTGCGCCCAGGGGCACCGCTTGTGCAGCGGCCCTCCTTGTGCAACAGTCTCCGGCCTCTCCTCCTGCAACAGCCTCTTCTGGCCGTGTAACCCTGTTCATGGCAGCCCCTTGAACCAACAGCCTGTCTCAAGGGGGTGCTCCTTCTGTGCAACAGCCTGCCTGGTAGGAGGATGCTTCCTTGTGCAAGAGCCCCTTTCCTGTGCTGGGATCACTTCCTCATGCAAGAGCCCCTCCTTTCAAACCCAAAGAAAGGCCCCCGTTTTGCCTTCTCTCTCACTGTAGGATGCGTATGAAGGGAGGGTGTGTGTTGAGACATGCATGGGGGATGGGATGGAGAGACGGTCCTTGTACGTACAGGGGCTCGGACACATGTTTTCAGCAGGCCACAGAAGAATGTGGCAGGGTTCACAGCTGGATGGGATTCTTTGAGGATTTCCTTGAGTGTCTAAGAGAGAAATATCCATTCCTGTCCCTCCTGCTTGTGAAAGGGAGGAGGGATCACTCGTCCTGCCCCAAGGACTGGATGGGAGAAACCTTCTCCCCAGTGGAAGGTGAGACCAGTGTGGGGGGAGAGGTGAGGCATGTTCTCTGGGCCGGACAGGTGCCTACACTGCCCGAGGGCTGTGGAGTATTGCACTCTTTCTCCTCCTCTGGTGGAGAGCAATAGAGAGGAGTCTGTCTGAACTGGCTGCTGCCTCTCTCTCCCAGCTGTCTGAGCAGTACGATGGCCAAGGCCCCGTAGGAATGTGGGTTCCTGCTCATTGCTCTTCCTGCCTGTTGTGGATGATGTCCTAGCAGCTTGTACTCCTCCTCCTCTCCCTCCTGCTTCTCCCCCACCTCCTCAGAAAAGCCTGCAGGCATCAACAACAAACCAAAAAGCAACTGGAGGGAGGGTAAGAGACTGCCAAAATAATCATCACCCTTCTCTCTACTCCCTTTCCTGAAAGGCGGAACAACAGCAGTTCTGACTCTCACATGCTTGTCCTGCCCCCAGTTTCCCAAAGGGAAGGAGGAGAAGGAATAGACCGGTCTTTTCAAGGAGCCAGCAGGAGGCAGGGAAAGGCTAGCTTCTCCTGCTCGCGTCCCGTCAGAGTGCTCTCCCAGGCGCCCTCTTGCCAAGACGGGCTGGACTCACATGGCAGTGGTGGCCTCTTCTGGACCCTGGTCATGGGAGAGAATCCCCAAAAGGTGGACAGTGGAGAGAAGGGGATGAAGATCCCCACAGAGAGACCAATCTAATGAGAAGGGGGAGCCAACAAGAATAAACTGAAGGCCCCTTGAATTTATAT
>NW_009204023.1:0-9952 GCF_000690835.1 Fulmarus glacialis
AGAGGGCGCTGGGCAGCCGCCAGCGCGCGGGCGGGCGAACCCCTCCGCTCCTGCGCCCGGAGCAGGCAAAACAGGCTGAGCAGAAGCGGCGAGGAGCCTCGCCGGGGAGCGAGCGCCAAGACAAAAGAGAAACAACAGCCAGCAATCGGCGACCCGGGGTTTACCTGCACCGCGATCCCCGCACCGTGGGGGAGAGGTACCAAACTGGCTCCCAGGAGCGCAGCGCGTTTTTCAGGCACAGCCTGGCTCACGCCGCTCCCGGGGCAGGCTTCCAGCTGATGCAGCCAGATCACCGCTCCCGCAGTTAGCTAATCGTGCCACGTTGCTGCCAACGGGCAGGTCAGCCCAGTTTAGACAGTCATCTCGCATCAGCCTCATCTATGCGGGGACATGGCGTTTCCCGAGAGGGCTTCACCTGCCCGTCGAGTTTAGTCAACGGTGTCTTCTCGTGCTCTCGGGTCTGCGGCTCAAAGCACTCGGGAAACAGAGACGATCACGACTTCACTCCGATGACCACGGGGAGGCTTGTGTCAGCGTTTCCTTCTTCCAGCTAAAGTGCTAGATCACCATCATCTTCCTACTTGTGAAAACTCGCTTGCAAATAACATCACTACCTGATTGGGTTCAGAGTCTGCTCTTGTGTTAGAAGAGCATCAAAAATACCACCCTTACCAGTGATTTTGCGTGCTAGTGAGCAGAGAAGATGCATTTATAGCATCCTTCAGTCCTGTTAACACTGGAGAATGTAGTGCCAGGTTAGAGATGAGGCCATCCAGAGTAACAAAATAGCACTATGCATTAAATCCATCCCCTTAAGACACCATTTGCTGTCTCAAACTTCAAAAAAAAAAAAAAAATTTCCAATTTGAATTTCACTGCATATAAACATTAACAATGGAGATGCAATAGGCAGAGTAACTGGTCACACGCGGGACACGTGCTGGAGTAGGGCACCCTACAGAGCATGCAGAATTTGAAATTAGCAGCAGCGAGGTCCAGCAGAAACGCTTGCCAGACCTGCTGGGTCCCTTCCAAAGCCATCTCTCCCCCTTTGGAAAGGGCACAACAAGCGTGCAAGACCTCGAGCTGGGTGCCAAAGGCTCAGCCCCGCACCAGCACGTGCCTCTTGGGCAGTCTGGCGTGAGCAGCATTTGAGGTGGGCTGAGGCAGAGCTGCTGCATCCCAGCGCCAAACCCCGAGCGTGCTGCCCTCCAGAAGATCATTTGTAATGAAACCCTGGCCCTTGCAATTGAGAAGACAGCAGCGTGAACAAGGCAACGACATTAGGCGTGCAATTAATACGCAACCAGCTCCTCTCATTAGAAGGAAAGCAGGTGCTTGAGCTTGTACTTCTCAAACACAGAAGGTTCACTCCTAGCCCAGCTTCACGTCAGCCTTAATCCAGGCAAGGCACGTGATTTTTACATAAGATACACTCATCTCGTCATAACCCCTCAGTTACAGTTACACTAGTACTGAATTGCCTCGTCTAGGGAAGGAAAAAGCTCTGCCGGCAGGAGATGGCTGTACTGCTTTAGCTCTTCTGGCAAAGTTAAAACTGTGTGCTTAAACAAGGTCTGTGTCAAATTTGCAGTTTCTAAACAAAAGCTGTCACTTATCTCAGTACAGCTTCGGCTCTCTGGCACCCCCGACATTCTCCGCGCTCTTTCCTAGTTCAAAATCTCAAATCGACCCAGAAGAACTCTTCCCTAGGCTGGGAGAAGAGAAAAAACCAAACCCTCCCCTGAAAACGTGCACCCTTCCACCCCCTAAAGTTAAACACACACCAAGACAGGGACTGGCAATAAGTGAGATTTCTCAATCGTAACTACAGGGCCACTGGCGTGACTGGGTGATATTTGCCCCCCCCCAACTGCTGGAGAAGCACTGAGCTGCTGCCAGAGCATCCCCTCTGCCCCAACAGCATGGTCGCCCTTTTCCTGCTCTTCCCAGGCTCGCTCCTTGCGTGCCCCTTAGAAACCGGCTGCGCCTCTGGCAGGACACCCTCCTCTCAGCCTCCCCTGAAAATTCGAGGGGAAAAAAAAAAATTTGAAGAGAGGTAACAGAGAGAGAGAGAGAGGGGAAGGCCTTCATGTTTCAACCTCACTGCAAAGGTGCAGGAGAAACAGCTGCCCGGGTGGGGAAACCCCGGGAGCAGGAACACGCACCCCAGGACACGAGGATCAGAGATGCAACCGGGGTGTGATGCTGGACTAAGGGAGACAGGCGTGAAGATCTTCCCCTGCCATTTGTTCCCCCAGGCTTGCTATTTCCTGCTGTCCCGTGTTCCCTGCCCCCAGCTTTCGGGCCCTCCAAGCCTCTTCTTCCAGACCCTGCTTTCTGTATCCTGGTTAACGGGACCCACTCCACGGGAAAAACAGGGAGCAGAAAGGGGAGAGGAAGGAGAACAGGAGCTTCCCAAAGGCGGAGACAAAAACAAAGCAGAAAGCCGTTTAACGCACCTGACTAGCACGTGGGAGACAAACTTCACTGAAAGTCCTCCAGGCTTTGTTACTGGAAAGGCTGGGACTGTGGCACCCTGGGTGTTTCCCTGCAACACCCTCAGCACGGCAGCACCCTCCTACAGCCCGGCAGCGGGCTGGGCCAGCGGCAGGAATGGAAACGCTCCAGGGGTGCGGAGAGCAGCGGAGGGCTGCGGGGATTGTCTCTTTCCAGGCTAACGAGACCTCACAGCTTTGCAAGCTTGACTTGTCCATGGCAAGGCTTTTTTTTTTTTTTCCTTTGATAATGGCTAAGAAGTAATTTTCACTTTGAAAGAAACAGTCACGCCAATAGGCAAGCAAGTAAATTTTTCTGCTTTGACTTTTTTGTTGTGGTGGCTTTGTGTTTAGTGACAGTTTTGCAAGCCTGCTGTATGGGCACGCACGCAACCGCAACATAAACAAGCAGCCTGAAGTACGTACTTTAATGGAAAGTGCCAGTTTTAAATATCAAGTCACATATTGTGCACCTCATGTCTGCCTTTCATCATCTATCAAAATAGCAAGCAAAGCCCATCACTCCCACTTCAGCATAAGCAAAACATGTGGGAACTAGAGGCAGTTAGTAGGAAAACGCGATACATCCTTACTAATAAAAGCTCCTGCTTTCCTCACTATGGGAAATAGCGGCAAATGCGTTTCTGCAGCCTGAAACTCAATTGCTGACAGCATGGCAACAGAAGCGCTGCGCTTAGCTCTTCGCAACTCTCTAACTTAGATGCTTTTACTGCAAACTACGCAGCCGGCTGCTCCGCAAGCGAAGCGGAGCCCAGCGCTGCTCCTGCGTTTGCAGAGCTGCCGGGGCAGGCACCGCGCGCCCAGCCGGTGCACCGACCCTCCCCTCCCCGCCTTGGAGCTTCCTAACGCAGGGCTGCGTGCACACACAAAATAATTAAATCTTCAAACAGCTCACCCACAGCACCAATTAAAGAGACAACCTCATCTTTCATAGAATTTATTACTTTCAGTGCTGTTGCCACAGGTATCCAAGTTTGAACGTTGTTTAAAGCAGGCTTTCAAAGGGGATACAGACTCACCTACCTCCAGGGAGAATGCATTTACTTTGTTCAGTAGACTATAACTTAAAATCTGTTACATGCACCAGCTTGTAACTCTTTGAAAATCTCCCCGGTTAGCCAGCTTCAAATGTATTTTATGAACTTGCCCCGATCAAAGCAATCCCCTCAACAATGAGCCTCATCTCACCATCTCACTAGCAAAAAAGCACCTAACAAATTTTGGGGGTGGAAATCACAGACCAGGAGGGGACTCTCCCTTCCAAACCCACCTAAGAGATCCCAAGCAAAGGAGCTCCCTCAGCACAAAGCAGCAAGGAAAAGACATTTAATGATGAATTCACTTACCCAAAAGGAAAGCAAAAGAAAAAAAGCTTTTTTAGCAAAGCTTTTATTTGTGGCGAGCAGAATAATCTGTCAGCAGGAGACTGCCTGGGCTCCTGTTTCAATAGGACACAAACCTGGCATCGCGTACCATTTTCGATGAAAAGGGGAGATGGTTGCACACTCTCCGTATTAACCGCGGATGCAAAGCGCTGCTCGTGAACTGCTCCGGGAGATGCGTTACCTCGTGCAACCATTTGCCTCGGTTTTATTTCCCTGCTCTGCAGAGCCCCAACTCATTTGCTGAAGCAAAGGCGCAGCTGGCACGCGCTGACCCCGCCGAAAACTCAACAGCCACAAGGCGACAGCCCCGGCACGGCCCCATGCCGCGGCGGCAATACCACTGCCCGGGCTGGGAAGAGACAATGAAACTTCTCTGCCTCCTGCCATTCCTCCTGTCTTAACGTCAATTAAAAATGGTTATTTCCATGTGAAATTTAGCACGCGTGGTTTCCTGCTAGAGGCGCAGTTTAATTAAGCGCGCTGGGAGGGAGCTTGTTTCTGATCAGATTAGTCATTTATGAACTATGACATGGCGGGGGATGGAGGACACGGTTTTAAATGTTTTGCTACTGCAAATAATAAACAAACAGTTTGGCGAGGGGACGACACAACCACAGCCTTCTAGGACCAGGACAATAGGCATACACTGAGCGTCCCGGCTAAAACAAAATACCAGCAGCAAATGACACGGCTTACGCTGGAAAACACTAGTTGCAGCTCAAAGCCCCAGGAAGACCAACTTCCCCGCGGTGACCTATATGTGCTATAAATGCTGCAGACACGGTCTGCATGACGTAAGCTCCATCCTAGTGGCAATTGTTGGGTTTCGCCTTGCCAAGAAAACGCAAAGCGGAGGTGTTGAATTGTCCATGCGGCGGGGTAGCTAAACCAGTTCCTCCCTGGTGCATTTAAGGACAGAAATGAGGGAAACAGTGGCAGAGCTTTAAATAAAACCAGGAGACAAATATAAAAGCAAAGGGATCTTTAAAAGCTGGAGGGCTTGCATTAAGACTTTGAATTTTCCTCGCCTGGAAGAGAGAAAGGGGTTCCTCTTCGCGAAGGGGCCATCCGCACGAGTGCCAGCAGCTTGGCCAGGGCAATTATTAATTGGGATTTGAAAAGGATTTGTATTTGGGGCAATTTTATCACTGTGATTTTCTAGTAGCACTGTTTCAAATGACTGCTCTACCTTATTTACCAGCTGGACTTTGGAAGCAAGAACGTCATCTTGGCGAGTGGGGCATTTTGGCCAGGAGTCATCAGAGTCACTGCCTTGCTCCCTTCACTCCTAACTTCCCCTGGGAAGGAAAGAGCCTCGAGTTAATAGCTCCTCCAGAGGGGAAAAAAATAAAAGCTACGTCCTGCCCCAGGATTTCCCCGAGGAGGAGGGAGATGAAAAGTGGGAGGCCACGAATTCACATGTCCAAGGGTGGGCAGAAGCACGAAACACCAATTTCTCTGGCACATGAGATGGCATCAGTTTATTACCTTGGGGTTACTACAATAACCCCAAATAATGAGATACTGGCACTATGGTGCACACAACCGTGCTAAGACTTAAGCGAATCGGTGTTTGCTTCTCCAAACAGGCAGAGGGATGGCAGCGGAGGGGAAACGCTGTGCTACCTTTATCGGGGTACGGGATACTGATTGAACAGGAGTGTTTGAAAAACATGAGGCACATTAAAGATGAAGCCTAGGCCTTCCTGCAAGGCAAGAAGATTTAGGGAGCTAATCTCCAGGTCCAGATTACTGCATGGCTGCAAGGCGCTCTGCTCCCTCAGCAAGTCCAGGCTCCCAAATCCAAGGACCATCTGCTCTTCACCCTCTGACCACATCAGGGTTGGTGACGATTCCACTTCAAATCAAATTTTGAGCCGGATGGCTGGCTATGCCTTTGTGGATGAACTAGTATCTGATCGTACCTTGCTGTCAATTAGTGAATTAAGCTAAACCAACATCAACAAACTATGAAAACAACCATTCGCCACTAGCTAAGACCTGGTGTAGACACCTTGGATCCTTCTAACAGACGCAGCGCACTGCTGTGCAAGGCACATCTCGTTAACGTCTTACTGCAGTTATTCACCCCACCAGCAAAAATCAATCGTCAAACATTCGGGACCAGAGAGAAGTCACAAAGCCGACACGCAAATGAAACATGCCCCCCACTCTCCAAAGGTGAGTCCGAGGGATAACTCCGCTGCTGGAGCAAAAGGCTCCCCCTAAACCCAGCCCCGAGCTGCGTTTCAAACCTGGGATGCCCACAGCAGGATGAAAGAGCCACCACAGAGCCCCGAGACCGGGACAGCAGCGATTGTGCAACTGCCTTCAGTGCAGTTGTATAACATAAGTCCTCTGTTTTTATGAACTGCTCACAGCCAGACTCAAAAAGCAGCAGCCCAGAGGAAGGGTGGTGTCAACATTACCTTTCACTCACCCGAAAGAAAAGAAGCGGGGGGGGGAAATAAAAGATTTTGTGTTGTTTCGGCTGCTGCACAGCCAAGCAGAGGGGGGTCCGGTCGCTGTGCCGGCTGCACTGCAGAGCCCTGCTCGCAGCCTCTCCTCGCTGGCCAGCACTATAAACCCAGCAGCCAAGCCAGCCTCTGAGCAGGAAACGAATTAATGTGAGCTTGCTCCACTACTATTCTCTCACTAGCATATAGCGCGTCTTTTGTGGATTATTTTAACAGCAAAAGTCACACACAGGAACACTCGCTGGGGAGATCAGCTTCCATCTGGGTTAATCCAAGAGTTTTCTCCCCTCAAATTTCCTCCAGCGCCCACTCAACAGCTTCCCTCCCTGTAAAAATGTTTGTTCAAAACCATCTTGACATGCAGCTAAACAGCCCAATTTGAAAGCATCAAATTTCCTGGCCAAAAAGGGCAGGAGCAAGGCAGGGCAGAGCACACCCCTCCCGTCCTGCTTCTGCAGGTTTCCCCGAGAGCTGCCCCACAGCACGCTGCGGTATCAAAGCTGTTATCCAGAAATCCCACCCCGGTCTCCGGGATGCCTTCCAGTGTCACGGCACGGCCGTTCCATGTGGCCAGGAGTTTCCCTGGACAGCTCGAGTCGGCCCAGGGTAGAGAAGGTCAAGTTTTAACCATCCACAAAGCATCAGCATGTTTCAGCAAGAAGGGCAAATTAACTGAACTTCCTGCATGCCAGGGGCTGCAGCGAGCCCTGCACAGAGCAGCTTCCCCGGGCATCAAAAGCCTGGCACAGCACCGCGCCGTCCGCCCGGCCAGGGAATTCTCCGCTTCAGCCTCAAATTAACCAGCACCGCGTTTCCCAATCAGACATCTAAAGCTACGTGCCCTTCAGAGAGTCTGCTATCACAGCCGGATCGCCAGCCCGCGCCTCCCCGCAGACGCCCTGCTCCCAAAGCCCTTTGATGTCGGCACCCCTGGCCCCTCCTCGCTAGCCGGGCCGGCAGAGATGCGGCCACTCAGGGCTTCTGGGCAGCGGGGCCAGTTGCTGGCTTCGGGGGCACTGCGGCAAGGTGGGACAGGAGAGGCTAGGCTTGACAGCCCCCCAAAACCGCAGCGGGGTCCAGCTCGGAGGATGGTGAAACAGCTCCGGGGCAGCCGTGCTGCCTGGAGGCATCTGGCCAGGAGGGCTTTGCAAAGGGCCCTTTGGGAATGCCAAGATCGCACCCAACAGCAGGGAGCTGCTGGAGGGGCTGAATGGAGCAGACAGCCAAACTGCACCAGAGACTCCCTTTGGGCAGCTGAGCCCCAGGAATTAACCGCCACCACCGTGTCTTCTCAGTGACGTACAGCAAAAGTCTTCCAGGGCGTACGTCTGCAGACACGCATTCGTCTAAGCAGCTTAAGAGAACAGCATTGACTGACTGCTCTCAGGCTGCTTCAGTCGGAGCAGTGAGACAACAACCTTCAGCTCAGGTAGTGACTTCTTAACTGGAGACAGATCCGCAAGAGCTTTGACTACTCGGAGACATATGGAGCAACAAGAAAATCATCCAGAGAAATAGTAGTAGACCACCACCAGAAAAACACATAACACAAAACTACAAAAACCCCTCCTTTTGGGTCTCTGGAAGCAAACACAAATTTATTGCAAGAAACATCATGGTGTTAAGGAAAAAAAAAAATTAAGATGACAGTACCTGATCCTCCAAACTGAGTGCTCGCTAGGGTCGTGGGTCTGTTTTTTCCATTAGCCACTGGCAGGGGAAACATCTAGAAAAACAAGAAGATGAGAGAGAAGGGAAGAGAAAAGAGATTTCAGTATGTTAGTTTTACTGTGCTTCTGCAAAGGGGGTCAGATTGGGCAGGCAGGGGGGAGGAAAGGGGGAAGAGAAGCACTTTATTGATGCAAAAAACTTTCCTCTCCTTGTGTCCCTGCTACATAGATCAGCTGCAGGAGGGACAGGAGAGCAGCGCAGCTGTGCGCTAATATACACACACATTCCTACGTGCATAAACTTCTCCTGTGTACACAGCATGTCTGGTTCCTTAGGTGCATCTGAAAACCATCCAAGAAGCATCATTGCTGTGGTTAAAACCAACAGTTTCTTCCCTAACTTATTCACCAAGGCCCAGGCGAGAGGGTGCCCATGGGGCCATGGAGAAAGGCCGACTCCATTCATAAAAAGCTAGCAGGAAAATAACAGCACCCCACCGAGACCGCAGTACCCAGCAAAGCTCGTTTTATCCCCCACAGCACCCGCAGCGGTCCGGGTCTCGTCCCGCGTTTCCCGCGCTCCCAGGCCCGTCTCCGGCAACGTGCGGTGCCTGGGGAGGACGCGGGCTGCCCGCGGGCTCCAGCTGGCACGGGCAGGGATGACTAAGTCACACGCTCCGGCGATGCTCGACCTCGGCGCAGGAAGCTCTCGGAGGGACGAACCCTCCAGCCTCGCGGAGCAGCCCCCGCCCCTGGTCCTTTGGGGGCTTCAGCAGCGCCGTGAGCTAACGCAGCCCTGGGGTCCGGTGGGAGAAGCTGCGCCAAGGGCAAAGGTATTTAACTCACGATCAGAAAGATTAACGTATTGTACAGTATCGGTCATTCTGGCTACTTGTTTGCTATACTGCTGCAGCTTCAGTGTCACAGCTAGTCTTCTCCTGCCAGGGAGCTTCCTCAAAAATACTGCATACCTCGTCAGCTAACCTGTATAAATATTTTTAATATAAGTTGGGAGGGTTTCAGAAGCTGTTATTTAAAAATTTATATGCACCTGCGTGCAGCAGAAAAGAAAACTAATTCTTCTCCACACAAATGGAGCTCCAGCCAATAAAACAACTGGTGGGAAAACGCTTAGTGAATTAACATTTTAATATCCTTTTACTACTCAACTCAAGATACTTTCACCACCAAGTCATTTGAATTTTTATTATTTTTAGCTTTGCAATGTCTGAGTAACTCAAAAGTTTAATGCTTTGAAGATTAAACAATGTAATGGCACAAGAGCCTACAGAAATGCAGCATTTCATGCCCTGACATAGCTGATGTCTGGCTGTGGTCAGAAACATTCCTTTGTACAAAACCGTCTGCCCAGCTTTGTTTTTACAAATGCTGGGGAGGAAAAAAAAAAAAAACAACACAGTTAAATGTGGTAGAGATGCAAAGAGAGCAGTTAAGAAACCAACTGCCATTCAAAAAAAGAACACAAATTTGGGATCATATATATGTATGCACACACGCACATCATGTATATGTTATATATACGTATTTAAATAAAGGTGTAAACAGTGTTTACGTATGCAGCCCACGTGCGGACAACCACTCCCGCCAGCAGCCAGCCGGCAGACACCTGCCTTCCTACGGCTTCGCCCCCGGCCGTAACCCCACTCTCCCTACACCCTCCTACGCCCAGCCTTGCAGTGAGAGCCGCTGGACGTGCACCGCTGGGGGGGCTCCCGCCGCAACCCCCCAGGCGGCTGCTGCCCTCCCGGGGTGGGCTCCGGAGTCACTGGGGGTGGGCCGGCAGCCCCGCCATCAAATACGCCTTGTTTCCTCAGGAAGTCGGGCTAGAAAACAAAAACAAACCCTGACGACACCAAAGACTTGCAGCCTACCTTCCTCTG
>NW_009204024.1:0-17651 GCF_000690835.1 Fulmarus glacialis
GGCGGGAGCTGGGAGCTGCCACCGGGCATGGCCGGGAACACCCTGGCTGATGCACCCCTGCAGCGGTGACGTTTTTACGAACCGTAAGCGTGTACAGATGCGGCCCAAGGTGCTAGCCAAAACCTTTGTGGTTTATTTTTTCTCTTTATGTATAGAAATAATCACATGTAAACTCCAAGACAGTCGTCAGAACAAGGCACTTTTCTCAACTACTCCTTCTGCCTCCCAGAGATGATCTTTGCCTGTTGCATTTTTCTCCCTCTGAAAAGGAACGATGCCTCTTCCCCGCACTCTGCTGAGGGCTGTGACGAGATTTCCGTGGATCCCGGTCGCCGCTCATGTGACTGTTTCTGGTTCTAGATGCAGAGGATGCTAACGTGATAGCCAGTGAAAATCAGCAGCACAAAAATAATTTTTATTTAGATCCTCTGTCCCCTTTCTTTATCATGAAATCTACCTGCTAATATGTGTAACAACTATACGTATCTCCAGCAACGAAGTTCCACAGCCTCTCTGGGTCTTATTTTCAGTGTTTGGCTCTCAGTGGAAAGGATTTTTTCCTCTAATTGCAAATTTCCCTGCTGCAACTTGTAGAATCCATTTACACATCACTGACAAAACCAACATTTAACAGTGGTTTGTTTCTTCAAGTCATGACATTCACCAGAGCAAATAAAGTACACAAATACTGCAAGTGTAATAACTTAATGGTAAAAAGTGAGTTTATTTTAGAAGTAAAAATAGCATAATAGTTACCAAGAAAATAATGAGAAGGTTACAAATAACACACATTTTTCTAGCTAGCATTTTATTTTTACATAAAAATATTTCCAAAGACCTTTATAATAAACAATGTATGATCAGTCCTTAATCACACTATACATATTTAGCATTTCACTGATTAATAATTTGGAAGTACAGATGAGGTCCAGAGCAAACCATCTCAAGGTGTCCACTTTGTAGCTTGGAAACGAGTTGGAGGATGTCTAGTTCGAGCCTGCGAAGTAAGCTTTTGTCTGAGCCGTCTGACTTCCGCCATCAGTTCCCGCTCTTGGCATGCCAGTTCTTCTCGTCTTCTGTCTAAAGACACTGAAGTGCAAGAAACTCGGACTTAATATTGCAACTAACAGTTTTCCACAGATATCATGAATGCTTATTGGAAAACTGATACCTCCTGCATAGAAACGCTATGTTTTACCAGTACCACTGTATGCGAGACAGCCCTAAGATCCGTAAAAGCAAGGAAGAACTCCTCCTAAGTTCTTTGAAAGTGGTACCTATGTTTTATTACAAAAGGGTCAGATGCTGATGGGTTGCTATGGCAGGTCCATAGATACATGTTTCCCATTGTGTACAGTTTTGTACGTAAGATGCATGTGATTTTAAAATGTGCTTTCACTGGCCATAAAGGTTAGGACAGCCCACAGGAAATGATTACAGACTAATTCCTGACTATAAGTCTCAGTAAGATTTTCATGAAAGACAGTTCTACATCTTCTCAACATCCCCAAATCATACATAACTATGAAGACAGAAAAAGCATAGGTAAAATGATCAGGTCAGAATGACATTAAACTAGGCTGAAATTTAGTATGACTATTCTCACAATGTGACACACTTCAGGCACTTCCTACCTGTGCTGCCCTTGGCAGTGAAGACCTTTTTTCAGGTGTGAAATAGAATACAACAATAAACTAGTTTACTATCCACTAAACACCTACACAACTAATAATGACTCAATCGCACAATGAGGTGTTCCAGTAATGCTTCTGAAATTAAACGTTAAAGAAAGGAGGGTTCTAACTGAGAAACTTACTGTGTGATGATGACTCTGATGCAGACAAATCATTCAGACAGATGTTTCCAGACCTTGGCACCTGCTGGGGTTCTACCCCCCTCTCTGTACGTCCGGCCTTTAAATCACGCAGTCTCTCTGTGGGAAATGGAGAGAAGGATTCTTTGTAAATTAAAAGTGTTTAAATTTCTAGTGAATTTTTCTAGCTTGAGGTGAAACCGGTTTTCTCCAGGAAGCAAAACTGGAACCATCACTCACTCCAGCTAATGGCAAGTACAATTTGCTCAGAATTAAAAGTCAACGTTTCTAGTCTATAGGTCAAAGCTATGCATCACTGCATCTCATTTTAAGAAATTACAGCTCCACATATGCTGTTTCTCCCTATATAATTAATCTTCCGACAAATGGTCCACTAAGATCGTGTGGAATATGGCTACTTGTACTTGCAGTTTTAGGAGGAGACACCCATTTTAATAATTTGCAGTTGCAAATTACTCCATATTAAAAACATTAGGCAAATAAGGGCAAAGTCTGAAAAAGTTCGCCCAAAGCGATATTAATCACCTAATCTTAATACTAATCACTAATCTTGTGTGAGCCTTGCAGAGATGAAGGAATAGGAGAAATATCTGCAAAAACACACAAATGCAGCATGAGAAGGATGTATTGGCCAATTCTGGAAGGGCATAAATGCTTTTTTCCTGTGAACAAACACTTAGCAAAGTCATTTGTTGGCAGTGAGTTTGCTGTTCTTTACCTTATTTGACAGAGGATTTCTAAGGGATGCGATTTTACGATCGGCTTAAGCTGACCTAAACCTGTGCTCCTATCAAAAATGCCATTTATATTGCTGCATCTGATCGATGTCAAACTGAGATTCCTTTCCAAGTCAGGTCTGATATATTGGTTTCATGAAAGAATACTGCCAAAAAGTACTTATGTAAAGTAGTTAAGCTTAAGTTTGTCCCTAATATTAGACGCGTAGTTTGTATTCATGGTTGCTGAATGCTTCATGCCAACATCCACACAGGAGAACTGCATTATCTATATGCTCACCAAAATAGCCATCTTCTCTTTGCAGCTTTTCAGCCAATTCTAATGCATGATTCATTTTGTCTTCTAAAAACTGCTTCCTGTGCTCATCTGCAGCAGCAGCAGCCTTCTGCTCTTCTTCCAGTTGAGCTTTTTTCTGTATAACTTCTTCCCACTGTACAAGAGATATTAAATGTGTCCTCAACAGATGTGTTGCAAGGAAAAAGCAACAAGTAAAACCATCTGGATTCTTACAGACTAAACTTCACCCTTAAATCAAAATATATGTTATTAAGCTGAGTGAATGTTTCTTTTTGAAAAATTTCTCATTCAAACACCTAGAGAAAGGTAAAAGTCTTGGGTCAGAGAAAAAAAATGAGAGGAACTTACAGAATTAGGAATATGCTTTCCTAAGCCTAAAATATCCTCACCAATTTGCTCTAGTGCTTCCAGAAACTTCCAGTCAAAACAGGAAAGGAGATTCCTAACAAAATATTTCTTCAATACCTTCCAGTTTTATGCTTTACCATGTTATGGGCAAAAGACAGTTACATTTGTGCCAGTCCCACTTAGAATAAGAGATAATGCAAATACCTTTTTTTCTTCTGCTTCCCTCAAGGCCTTCAGCAGTTCAGCTTCTTTCACCCTGTTGTCATGCAGGAGCTTGGCTATCTCTTCATAACGCTTCTCACGGTCCTGATCATCACGCCTTCGTTTATGCAATGCTTGCAACCTCCAGTTGGTTTCAATGCGTTTCTGCTCTGCTTTGGCTAAATTTTCTTCAGCCACCTAATAAAACATCTTTCTTACCAGGAATCCGATTACTCTATTTCAAGTACACAGCCTTACATACAGATAAGGTAAGATGAACTGTTCTCCAGTATCACTGTTAGATGTCCCTGCTGGGAGACTGTACCTGCAGTCCACTCCTCCATTCATTACAGCAGGCTGTCTCATCTATCAGGGCTTTCTTCTGCTTCTTCTTCATCCTTCTTATTCTTTCCCTTACCAAGGGTCTTTTTTTGTTTTGTTTTGTTTGGGTTTTGGGTTTTTTTTAAATCTTTTGGAAAGAGGCATAAATCCTCTACATGATTTTGGGAATTTTGCTTTTCTAGCATGTATTTAATACGATTTACAGGTGCCATTAACATAAGATTGATACCTGGATGCCAGTACTTCCACCCACATCCATCTGCTTCCAAAAATCGAAGGCTGTTTACAAAAATTCAGACCCATATGTTTATTTCTAGACAAAATATAAATGCAGATGCCAAGCATATGGGCAGTGGGTTAGCTACAACTATTTTTCCAACCATGCAGTTACAAGTTCTGAGCTTGAAAATCTGAACAATTCCTAATGTCAAGCTA
Organism: Fulmarus glacialis; assembly: GCF_000690835.1. Taxonomy (NCBI): domain Eukaryota; kingdom Metazoa; phylum Chordata; class Aves; order Procellariiformes; family Procellariidae; genus Fulmarus; species Fulmarus glacialis. The sequence goes on from NW_009204024.1 coordinate 4,196, forward strand.
CACACATTCATTACTGTGATCCAGAAGACAGCTTCTACAGCTGAATTTCCTGCCAAGTACTACCAACTGAAAGTTCCTTTGCGGCTTACTTTTGTTTTATTATGGTTACAAATAAAACATGTTCCTTAACAGGAGGATGTCTTATTCTGAAAAGCAATTCTGAGTCTTACATGCCTTCTAAGTTCTGAGAAGTAACGAAAAGTTAATATTCATGGCAGGCCCGAAAATTTCAGTATCATATAGCTGTTTGGACACTTCAGTCAGATTTTTGAAATCTCAAAACTTTAAACATACCGTCATAATCTATTAATATAGGTATCTAGAAATAAGGTTTTTTTAGAAAATATTTTCGTATTAACTTGAACTAGCTAATTGTAATTAAAATACTGTTAACTAGTACTACTTGTACTAGTTAGCATACTAACTCCCCAAAACACATGTTAAGATCCGATCGTCTTACTATGTCAGCTTTCTGTTTTTCTTCTCTATCTATTTCCATCAATCTCTGAACAAGATGATCTTCCAGATCCACCCTTCTTTGATGGGCATCCACCTCTTCTTTCATTTCCTTTGTAACTGCCTCTTGATCTTTGATTAGATGCTGCCAAACACACAAACATAAATTATTGTTGCTAAGCTACTAACCCACATTTGTAATTCTGTCTCTTTAACATCTATTAGAATTTCATTAAACTAGTATTTGAATACATCCACACATCTCATCCCACTACATATCATAACTGTCCAAGAAAGTGATAGTCCCTGCTGTTTTATCCACTTGGAATTACACTAAGCCTGAGTCATCAAGAGGTCTCGCAGGTTGATACTGATGTAATTCCATTCCCTGGATTACAGTGGAGCATAAAAGCAGAATTCCAACTTAAATGAATTAGATTAATCATGAAAATATTCTGCACTTTTATGGCACATTTCAGCCAAAACATCAAAATGTTTCACAAATATAAATCATGTTTCATGGTACAGGGACTTGTAATAAACACATCTGCAGCTTGAATGCAGAGATGATTTGCCAAAGTAGTACGAATCACCAATAGATCTAGAAATAGAATTTTAATTCTCACCACCTTTTCTTCACTTTCATCAGGGCACATCTGCACAGTTTTCTGGAGAAGACATAACCCCTTCCCAGGTCTGCAGGAATCTATTGAGCTGGGTCAGCAGGGTACTGAAGCAAAGTTAACATACACGGCCTTCTAAGCTTGAATATAGCCCCTCACTGACAGCAGTAAAACAGTTAGTTCAGGGCATGGGCAGGGAAAGCCTGTCTACACAGAGTCTTGTGGGCAGACATATATCCTCAGTTAGTTAAATAATTGCTACCTTTCTAGCCTAAAGAGGATGATCACTGTAGAATTAGTTCCCTTAAACAGCTGACTTTACATGTACTGCAACACAAATGAGCTTAGCCTGGTTTGCGTTATTGCAGCCACAATACAGCTGGCTGTGTATTTAATAAATAAATGCTAAAAGAAATTTAGCCTAGTTATGCTCAGCATGGGTTATAAAAAGTCTATGGCCAAAAGCTTTAAAAAGCCAAATATAAGCAGACACATGCTTCAAAATAAGGGTTAGCTATCTGGATGTCCACTTCTGCTTGCATTCCATCGGATCTGCAGGTATGCAATATGGGCACATGTAGCTGTGATTTCTAAACACTTAACTTACTATTTATAACCAAAACGGACATTACTAAAGCCTTCCATTGGCAGCCTTGCTTTTCAGTCATTAACTATTCATAATAATTAACTCATACTTAACTTTAAACAGTAATATTGATTAAAACCCTTTATTACTGAATAGTGATCTTCTTGAATTGTAAGTCAGTCATTTGAGAAAAGAACTGCACATTCCCCACGAACCATCCATTCCTTTTTGCTTAATGATGTTGTTGGCAATTAGATATTTTTTCATCAACTACATCAATCTGCTATACTGTTCTCTCCAGAAAATGTAGATACCACAGATGAAAAGGTGGGAGTTTCTGGGATGAGGAACATATTGTTATAGACTTGTTTCTTATTTACACGTTCCTCGCTTCTCTCAACCAGCTGAGCACACAGCTAAACCCTGCAGCAACCAAATGATACCTCTGCACAGAAGAAGATAAAATGGGGAGGATATGGGTATTTTCTCCCATAAAAACAGATAACAGTGAGTTCTACTAATGGTTTTATCAACAGAGGGTTTATTCTAAAAAAGATATCAGAGAAGAAAGGGAAAAAAAAAAGAAGGCCCCCTTTTTCCTCACAAAGTCTGGTTGAATGAACACAACCGAATCTGAGAACTGCAAAGGAAGAACCATTAAATACAAACATCTGTATAGTTCTCTAATAATTACCTCTTCAAAAAGCTGTCTTTGTGATTCAAGTTCCATCCATTGTAATTCTACATCTTGAACAGTAGCAGCTGCTTCCTGCTCTCTCATGGATGCCTAGAGAAGAGAAACACATGAAAATACAGCGAAGGAGACATTCTTCTCCATTAAAAAACCAATATCAAGAAGAATGTCCAAAACCCCAAGCCACACCCTACTTCTAAATTCTAGCTAACTTGCTGTCATACCGTGAATAACAGAAAATATTGCATATCAGAAGTACAGGGCAAGGTGGAAAAGAGGCACAGGAGTAGTTTTGCATCCATCCAAGCATATTAGGGAAATGTCAGGCTTGATCTAGCGCTAATAATCTGCCAGATGCAGCTCCAAATCAACTAAGGAGTCTCTGAACCCAGAACGTTGTGGAGGACAGTACACAGATAGGGAAGTGGCCACTTTGCACCTGGCAGAACCTGTGCTGAGCTGGAGCTAACAAATCTTACAGTGCCCTGACTGTGGGAACAAACACACAGCTGCTCTGCAAAGTGTGGTGCTGAGACACGAGGAATGGCCCTGCAAAGACTCAATTCGTGCCCACGAGGTTCAAAAGCTTCCATTCTCAGCATCTGCATGCCATGGTGCTCGAGCTAGTAACACAGGAGCAGAGCCAGGCCTGGCCAGAGGCCGCTGTGGAGCCTCTCAATCAATGGCAGAGTGAATTTGCAATCTAGATATACAGCTCACAGACAGCTGAGAATTCACTAGTCCTTTAAGGAGCTCATTACATTTTTCAACACTGCCAATATACAGATGAATCTGGCTTTTCTCAGCCAGTGGAACATAGTAAGTGCCAAATAAAACTGTTAAATTATGCATTTACCACTTAAAGCTTCCATCTCACGCTAAATACACCTCTGGGCTCACAAATCACAGTATATCAACTGAAATTTTAGTTACGCATTTTTTCCTTGTTTGTTTTCACTACTAAACCTTCAAGAAAAGAATTGCTTGAGCAATACTCAGCCTTTCTTGCAATTTCGTCATCAAGACGTTTCAGTTCCATTTGACACTGATCTTGCTGGTATTTCAGAAAACGCCTTCTCGAAGCATCTAGAAATTGTAGTTCCTTTACTTTCAGTTCTCTTTTCACAGCAGCTAGTCTTCAAAGCCAAAACAAACAGAAACAAGGAAACTTGTATATATGAAAGGTCAGTACCAAAGAGCACAAACTTGCACTGCAGTTATCCATTAGTTACTGTGAGCTAATCTCTAACTTACAAAGCTTAGGACAGTTGCTTTCATTCTTTTAAATTGTCCAGTTTTCATTTACAAGACAAAATTAAATTCACGGACACACAGACATCCTCTAATGGCAACATCCCCCGTTAATCTTTGAAGTCCTGTGCCCTGTTTCTGTTCTACTTTAATAAGCACTAGTTTACTATTGCAATGATCCAGAACTGGAAACTGTTCCTTACAATAATTGCCAGTGTCCTGGTACCTCTTTCTGCACAAAGTTAGTCCTAAGTTTATTTGGAAAATATCAAACTCTTTCAAGGAACAAAACCACAAACTCAAGAATTAGTTTGCAAAGAAAGGCTCACTGCTCTCTCTAAAAAAAACCCCAACTTACTCTGTAGGTTACAGAGGTTTAAGAGAAGCGCCTGTAGATGTGGTGCTTAGGGGCACGGTTTAGTGGTAGACTTGGTAGCGTTAGGTTAACGGTTGGACTTAATGATCTTAAGGGTCTTTTCCAACCTAAATGATTGTATGATTACTTGCAGTTGATCTGAAAAACTATGGAGATGTTGAAATTTTCTTAAACCTTCACAACTGCAAAATGTACAAACTAACAGTTCAGCTTCAGTACTATCACAGCTCTTTGCTCAGCAACTGATATGTAAAGCAGTCTTTTTTCTAAATCCACTAGAAATACAAGAATGTGTAGAGTCACTGATACTAGAAGTGACTCTCATATTTGCAGTGTGAGTCTGCCCACAGTGCAAGTCTGAAGTCTCGGTGTGCAAACACACAGCAATTGACTGCTTAAAAGCATTCATAATCCAAAGAGACCAGACAAAAGACTGGGAGTTGAAACAGAAATATGAAGTGACTTGGCCTCTAATCTGCTGTATTCCCTCAGGCAAGGCAGTAATGCAACCCAGATCACTTCATTCCCACACCAAAATCTGACCCACCAGACCACACTCCTCTCTTTACCCACATTATAATTTATACAAATTAGTGGTTATTTCTCCTTTACTCATGGTTAAAAACGTAATAGCAGGATACAGTAGCCAGGCCCCTAATGCTTCTTATAATACCTCTGCCTCTGTTCCGCCAGCTTCTCTTCTTCTTCCAGTAGCATTTTTCGCCTCTGTTCTTCAGCTTCTCGAAGTAATTCCTGCTTTCGATACCAGGCTTCATCTTCTGCTTTCTGTTCCTGTGCTTTAGCTTCTAATTCATGCGCTAATTGTCTAAATGGAAGGAGATCACAAGTTAACAATTCAGGCCAAGAAATTACTTGATTACTTAGAAATTGATGACTATACTAGCAAAAAACTGCTGCAATAAGATGTCATAAAAGAGTATGGCATCCCCTTTATGTACTGATAAAGTACATGAGGAAGAGTTACAATACTGACTGTTACAGACAACAGGGCATTTCAGATGAGTGCAGATATTTTCTTCCACACATTCTTAACAAAAAATAGTTTCTAAAGGTGCTGTGGCATCATGGTACCCACTGATTTCAATAGCAAGCTAAGAACTCCTGGCCCTTCACAAGGACACTACAAGGTTAACGGAGATTTAGGCTCTGACTTACAAGCTTTCAAGTTTGAAGACTCACAGCCCAATATTTTCTGTGAATTAACAAACATTTTTTGTTTAAGGTAAGATTACCAATTTAGCTTAAAAATGTGTCAAACCAAGTAACTCTTAACCTTTAGCAGCTATTTAAAGTCATCTTCCTGAATTTTCTTAATTGTCTCTCTTCTCAAACATACAGATTACAACAGAAAAAGGCAATTGTGTCCACCTGTCCCTCCCAGTCTGATACTGTCTTCAACTTTCCCATTAATACCTCTCTCGTAAGTATTCAATTTCATCCTGTCTGATCCTGTCCCGTTCCCGAGTTTGATAATCCACAATGAACTTGGGATATTTATTAAATACAGGGTACTGTCCTTTTGTAAGTGGTATGAAGTCATCAAGCATACGCTGTGGATGGATATCTAGTGGTGTAGCCTCCATAAGATGATAAGCTTCCTTAATCACAACGTTGATGTCCAGGTTGTTACGATGATGAAAGAAATACTGTAAGAGACAAGCTTCCATTTACACTCTACGAAAGATAAAGCAAGTTTTTAATATACCTATTTGGGAATAATTAGGTAAATTAGCAAGATCTATATTCCAAAAGTTTAAAAAGGGATTATTAAGTTAGCCCTACCAATTAGTAAAATATCACCGGCTCAAATGACTTGACCCAAACCTCTTCAAGTTGTAAAAGTATGCTCTGGTTCTTTTCCTTCTCTTCAAACGGCAGTTGCGTAAGGGATCTGGTAAGCTAGGTGTGAATTTAGAGTGTCCAACTGACCGCACAGACTCTCCTACTACTGGATAAACCTCCCTCGACTTCTGGTGTTAAAACATGAAGCTTGGAAGTTCTTCTTCTTGAAGGACTATTCTTCCTGTCAAAGATCTTATTCACCAAGAAAATCTTTAAATTGATTATTATTAAACGTAGCAATAATGCTGTCTGTTTAATGTCTGTCAAACTGACTGCTCACAAGCACATTTTCAAGGTGTAACCCTTTGTTTGCCTACAGAGATGTTTTCATATGAAAAAACCTCCTCCTCCCATGTAAGACTAAACATAGGGAAATGTTTTCATTTAGCTTCAGAGAACATCAAGTAATACTGCCTCTTTTTGCAAATCTGAAAGCAAAATAATGAAACAACACGACAGGATGACTGTGTCTTGTCTCCACAGGCACAAGTTCATATTAGATCCCCAAAAAAGATGCAGAATTATTTTGTGGTTGATGAACTATTGACATTTACAAAATAGCTTTTAGTGGCATTAGAAAGCTTATGAAAGCTTTTAAAGATCTCATTGCATGAAATGGCAGGAAATTGCTCAATATTTTACTCATTTATTGTATATTTGTCAGGTACCAGATGACGTTATTCAGAAACATGTAATAACATATTATTAATGTGGAAATGAAACATCTCCTTCTAACCTCCGTAACAACAGATACAATGTTTTATATGTCTCTGTAAGTACACTTTCATACGACTGACTTAAATATGAAGATGTTTACCTCAAAATCCCCTGTTTGATTACAGTGAAGCAAGGGAGCTCTGGAACATATAATATAGGCAACAACAATCATTAGAAAGTACGTAGGATGGTTGGAGAAGATATTGTCAAAGACTTTCAGCCATTCTTCTCTTGTTAGAACCTCAGAGAACAGTGTTTCTAGAAGAGGCCAAGCATAAACCTACATTATTTGGGAAAATTGACAAAATAGTCCGTTAGTACAATTTTACCATTCCTTTTAAAGAAATAATATGAGTTTTTCTTGCCTTATACCAAGAATCTACTGATTTATGAAAGAAACAGGAACTAAACCAGAATATTTGAATATAAGTTTTATCACCCACTATAAACATTCAAAATTAATATGGAGTGATTATAAATAAATTTCTTATTTCACTGGATGTCTAAATCTTTTGTTTAGATTTGTGAATCTAAAATCATCCCTAATGATAAGTAGGGATTACAAAATTAATTCATCACACCTATGTCCACTTTAAAAAAAAAAAAGTACATTTATGATTTGATAAGTAGATTTTCAAGCAATGAGGACTTAAAAGCAAAGGACTTCTAAGAACTACAGTAGCACGTATGTGAGATTTATGATCATGGAAAAGGAAAAGCTGCAGGAAAGCAATGATATATTCTTTACACTCCCATATCATTCACTGCTATTTAATGAAAACTCCCTCAGAAAAGAATTATTTCAAAATAAAAGACTAGTGCACTATCATTCACTGCAGTGACATTTTGTATACAAAAGTTGGCTAGAATATTACCTGTGAAGTCACATTGTGTTTTATTAAGTGCTGAAGTAGTTCTTTGTCATGATGTGCCAAAACATTTTCCATCATACTAAGGACATTAACTGGAGGATTGGGAAAATACTCAAACCAGTGCTGACAAAAATTAACTGAAAGAGAAAAAAAAGCCCAACACAACCCACTGTAATCCAGACTGATAGACTCTTGACAACCTTAAGGTGTCGTTATAAAGGCTATGAGTTTAAGAGGTAGGTTTAGGCACCAAAACCTATTTAAGATATTCCCCCACTCCTCTTTCCTAGCATTTATTCCTAAACCATTCCCACAGTACACTGCTCCTCCAGCTGCACTGGCATGAGTGTTCGTGTCAGTACACTGTGAACCAGACTGGGGAACTAATCTGGCTCAAAAATAAAATGAAAAAAGTCTGTGTGCTGTGGGACTAAGTGGTTGGAGGCAGATGGGAATACTTAAACCGGTATTTCTGTCTCATGAAACTACAGCCTGGATCAAGTAATTTTTAACATACTAAGAATAATTTCCGTAAACTTGGATACTTATTCACTAACAGCATGTGTTTGCAAAGTGGGTATGTATGCTTGGCAGCACATACCTTCTGTAGACTTAGCAGCAGCTGCAACAACTAATTTAAGTGTAAAGCACTTTAATTTAGAATGTTTCTTCAGAAGACAGCCATAGCCAGCTTTCAGCGAAATGTCTCATTTTGAGTTACCATGTGCTTAGGACAACTAAACACAGTAAAACTTTAAAAGAGATCATTCCCTTTTGACTGGGAGTGGGTGAGGGGGTGGGGTGTGTGTATGTGACTACTTCTCCCATGTCTCAGAGATTTTAGTTATTATGATATAATTATGGTAGATACATTTGTTTTTACTGATTAGACTTTACAAATACTGTTAAACTGCTAACTTTTTGCTAGAAACACTGCAAAAGGGAGTCTAATATCTTGGTTTTATTTACAAGCAGGTTTTTGTTTTAAGTATGCAGTTGCTACATATTAATTCCTGGCAACACCTTTAGAAGAGAGCCTGGTGACCTCTTAGGAAATACCTCATTCATTTCATCAGGAAAAGCTCTTTTGCGTGGGAAAGCTTAAACATGTTGCAGCATATTTGAGTTTTTAAAATCATTACTTACCTACTACTGTAGCAACAACTTCAAAGCAGATCAGCTGGTTGTTCTGGAATAATTTTACAAACGGGAATGCTAACAAAGCAATATAAGGCGTCTCAGCAAAGATAGCAGACCAGTGAGCTAGAGCTGATAAGGTCCTATACGCAAAGACAAACAAAGGCGTAGAAAACATCGATCCAAACCCAAACAAAAATATAATATGCATTTTAGAATCACAACATAGAAAGACTGTAAACTTCAAGATAGATGCAGGATTATACGAGTTATAAAACCAAAATTGCATGAGGGCACTACTATTTCATTTTAGAATTTTCCTTACAGCTGATTCCAGTTACTGGATACATTTCAGATCACTATATGAAAATAAAAATCTATAATATTTAAATAAATATAAATATATATTTTACCTCTGTAAAACTCTCAGCAGTTTCCTACTTTTGATGGGATACTCATTTTGAATATTCACAAATGCACTGTGGGTACCCTTATCTATTAGGCTACTGAATGCTAAGTGGTTTTCAGGAAGTTGTAATAAGGAACGCCAAACAAACATCCTGCAATTAAAAAGCAGACTTAGTCAAGCAACTTCTCTTTCATAGGCCAGTAAACACAAGCAATTTTATTTTGTGCAAGCATGAACATGCACATGAACATACCTGTACTTTGCTGGGTATTCTCCAAATCCTTTCAATAAGGCCCGCAGACGTTTCTTGTTTAATCCACCTGGCAATTCGTTCTACAAAATAGGGGATCAACAATAAATGTAAGGATTTCTCCTTCTTAATCTCTTTCCTTACACTCTAATTGATGATAGTAGCTAAATACTGAAGTTCCTAACATACTATATTTTTTTAATATTGTGTACTGCTGTCCGTTACATAATCCTAGGTATTTCAATAACAAAAAAGATAATTCAAAAGATCATCTACTGAACTCAAAGAACAGCTGCCATTGATTTCAGTCAGAAGCAAATCTAACTGACTAAACTATATATAATTAAATGATGTATACAGCCAAACCATAAAGAATATTGACATAAGGAATAGATCATATTGTGATGAATGTTACAGGAGGATGTATATAGATATAGATATGTGTATATATACGTGTGCCTGTGTGTATATATATATGAGAATATATATACATATGAGATGCAAGATAGAGAGAGAGAAGATGGCACAGTGATGACAGAAGGGAAATAAATGTAACAGTAATGCATCTTCTAAATAATTAATAAAAAATGAAATGGCTTCTAGGCAGACATTTGAAAGGTGCCAGTTTGCTAGCAGGGAAGCAGATCAGATCTAGCAAATATCTAAATGTGTCACAAGTTGCTTGAACAACTTCAGAGGTACCCCAGGCTGACTGGAGGCAGCTCTGGCTGTGTCACGTAATACTGGAGTATGGGCTAAACAGAGAGAGGAAATGGTACTAAAACTCCTTCAATCCCCTCTCTGCTCAAACATCCAAGTGAATCAGTGTCTGAACTTATTCTTCAAAGTAAGTGGCTAGATTTTTTTTTTGCAATGAATTTTAAATGCTGCAGACTGGAGAACAAAATATTTGCAACTTCTTCCTACCTCTTTATTTTCAACTGATCTGTTCACTTGCAGTTTTAGCAATCTGGTTTGAATTTTGCTTCCTTTAGATTTCCAAGGCCGCTCCGACCTTCCTGAAGTCATTCTCATTGTCAGTTTATTTGCCTCTGACGTGCACTTGGACCAATCTTCTACTACTTTGAACATGGGTGGTGGAGGCTAATATTAAGTGAAAATACCTTGGTTAACATCTTGTAAGACAGATTAAAGTAACACAATAATTTGACGTTTACTCTACTTCATATGACGTATTTTTGAGCTTGATGGCCATAGCAGGAAGAATAGAGACACATTTATACCATAAACAAATATATATGGACTGTATACTCCTGAATAAGTATGCCAGTGAGTAAAAACTGCCAGTAATAAACTAGAAAGACTGTGAGAAGGTTTATGTAGCTTCCAAACCAACTCAAACATCATGTTATTTCCTTGTTTAGCAAACACTAAAATATAATTGGGATCGTATAAATGTGTATAATGTACTGTTCAGGTTATTCACTTTAGTGTGTTTCTCAATGTCACTAAAATATTTTGCATTTCTATAGCACCAGTTGAAAAGAATACAAAAGACCTTTACAAACTTTAATTAGTCTTCAGTGTCAGGGAGGTATTAATTCAATGTTGGAGATTGGGAAAGCAAGTAACAAAGTGGATATCCCAGTTCATGTCAAACCGGCAGCAAAAGTGCAAATGGAATGCATGTGTGACATCTTTACACATCCTTCCTCAGCTCCAACTCCGTCATTATCCGAAGCTGGTTACTGTTTACTTCAAAGACATGGTGATTAAAGATATATGGAATTCTGGATTTAGAAACCTGACTCTCATTAATAAATTACTTTAATAAAATAAGAACTGGTATTTAGAATGTTTGTTATTTAGGAAGGATTAGGAGTATGATTGTGCCATAATGATGGATGCTGGTATCCAAGAACACAGTAGGAAGAACAAAATCACAGTAACAAAAACACCATTCATACCCGCAGTTTAAGACAGCATCAGTTGCAAAACATTTCCTATTGGAAACAGAACAGAAGCAGCACAATTACACTGCTTCCATCTCCCCCAAAATGTCATTACAAAGAGAAATTGGTCCATACAAATTGCTGTAAGAATAAATACCATCTCCCCTCCTCCCAACACCAGGAACACAGTGATATATATACTTTAAAAACATCATATTACTTGACAGGCTGGAGTAACTATGAAGGGAACTCTACAAACCACTGTTTCTTTATTTGTAGTGTTAAATATGGCACTCCAACACATCTCTGCAAACTACTGCTGATACAAAAGTTATGCAGACAAGTATCAACTTTAATGGGATTTACTGCTGTTTTAAGAAATGTAAAACACTCTACCTTATTTCCTTCTTGAGTCAAAGCTTGGACACTGTATAAATTAAGGCTACCATTTTCCATTACTGATGCAATATACCGTCCATTGGGGCTACTTGCTGCTGTACTAATTCCCTCTTCATGACTCCCAATGTCAAAAAGAAGTTTGCATGTTTCTATATGGATAAATCTCATAATATTATCTTGACTTAACACTCCAAGGATCTATAAGTTAAAAGGATTCATCAATTACAACTGTCAATGTAAAACACAGAGGAATACCCGATTCAGCAATGACATTCCATTAAGCTAAAAGAGCAATTGAGCAAACATTTAGCACAGTAACTTTCCTTTTGTATGGTATGGGCCCATATCCCCAGTGTCCCCCAAAAGCCCTCAACATATGTGTGTTGAATCAACTCCAGTGTTAAGCTTTGTAAAAAAACTGACCTGGTTGGAGCCCCCATCAAAACTGTCAGGGAGGAATTCCAGGTGACGGACAGCTCGTACTTTTGCAGGCATCTGGATTATTCGTATCAACCGCCTTGATTCTAAACACCATAAGTGAAGATGATTTGATTTTCCAGCAGCTACAAGAATCCGGCCATCTCTGAATCACAGATGAGGCAAAGTTTCCATCAGAATAAGTTAGTATTAGCTAAAAAGAGAGAGATTGTACATTTCCTTCTATGCGCTCAAATCACTTTTGAATCTGTCATTAATCCTGTCATACTCTCCCGAAAGAACAAAATAGCTCCTAAATAATAAAATTTGCTTTTTTAAAGGATAGTTTAAACCTTATTTTAGTAGTCATTAAAAATCAACTTACTTTATTTCAACTGCTATGGGACTGTAATAAAAACTGCTATTGATCCTTGCTGAAAGTATCAGTCACAGCAGAGTTCAAAAGCTTATCATAGTATACAGTTCAATACTTCCACAAAACATTACAAATAAGGAAAGAAAACCTGTTTTAAAACTACAGTTTTTGGAGTCCGCCTTTAGAATGTTTAAAATAGCAATTTACCTGGTAACTGCAAAGACCTTATAAAGTAATACAGAACCTTCTACAGGAGTTGGCAACTGGTATTTACAGTGAAGAGTATCAAATTCCCATGCAAAAACAGAATTATCTTTGAAACAGCTGAGGATGGTGTTACTCAATGGAAGGAAAAAAACCTGGAAGAATATCGAAAAGAAAAAAAATGGAGTATGTTGTCAAGGAAGTACCCTTTAAATTGGACCAAAGTGCATGGCAGAATAAAACACAGCAAGAAACCATGACAGTATGGCTATTACTGTAACTGTGTAATGCAGCTGCAATGCAAGGCTGAGATCCCACAGGCAGCGGGTCCCCTTCCCTTGTTACAGCCGAAGCAGGCCTGCTCTCCCTTGCAGTGGTTCAGAACTTGTTGTACCCTTTGCTAAGCCAGTTTAACTCACCTAAATGACACAAATCTTTATCTGTATTATTTTTATGGATGTTAAACCATCTTGTGGAGGTTTCTGATGAGTGCCAGAGAGGACGTAATATAAACGGTGGGAACATGAACCCAGGAGCAGGAAGGGATGGAAGACATGAGCCAGAATTGCTCATTCAGCAACTGCTTGTCGAATCTTCTACAAACTGGCTTCAGCATTCAAATAGTACCAAGAGCCTGCAAATGCACTCTATGAAGCATTCACCTGTAGACTTAAAACTCCTTAGTTTTATGTACAACTATTAAAAGTAAAAAATATTGTAGAAAGTTTAGCAGTGTATTCTACAACTATGAAATGCAGATTTTACTCTGAGGATGAATGAAGATAAAACCAGAAAGCTTATAAATATATTTTTTCAATTATTCTGAACATGTTTATTGTTTATGTGTAATCTCTTTCAATAAGGAAAAAAAATTGATTATTTACATTTTTGGATGTCATCAGATACATTCCTG
>NW_009204024.1:17674-17988 GCF_000690835.1 Fulmarus glacialis
ATCAGAGGTTCTATTTTCGCAGCAGCACATGCAGCTTCAGCAAATTCCTTGCACCTATAAATTTGAAGGTTAAATTGAAAATGTCTTCTGGTATTTGAACATTGAGGGACTACCTGAAGGACTCACTGGCTGAGATTTAGAGTCAGTGCTACGAAGTTCAGAGTTTCGGTCTGAATGGTCTCTTGGGGCCTTGAATATCTGTAAATCTGGGTACGTGGGATGGGATTCATCTTGCTGAATATTAGTGACTGAAAGTTGGAAGTTCAGGCCAAATTAATCACTTTACAGTGAGCAAAGTTACCTGTGGGGAAAGA
>NW_009204024.1:18019-24597 GCF_000690835.1 Fulmarus glacialis
ACCTCACCTACCAGAGTCATTTATCTTCAGACAGACTGAGCTGCCTGTCCTCCTTCAGGGACCCTGAGGAAGTCTAGACAATGAATTGAGAGCAGATGCCTATCATGTAGATGGATGAAGTTTACATCTTGGTAAAGTGGAGTACTGAACAGTTCCTCATTTTCTGCTTTGCCCTAGAAAAATACCAAAGATGGTCACAAGCAGCTGTTGAATAAGCAGTGAGGCTTTGAAAATGGTCATTATAGATGTCTTCTCTTAGCTCTTCTTTCTCATTTTTTTTCACCTGCTATGCTTACAGTGTGCAGCTCAGTCTCTGTCTTTTTAAATTAGCTTTGCCCCATACCATCTTAACAGAAGGTGTATGTTGGAGTGCAACTGGGCTTAAGTAAAGAGGCACCAAAAAGTACACCGCAGAGATTGGTGTGACACTACTACGATGTCTCAGACAGCAAGCAAGAATCCAACTTTGGACAATGAGCGTTAGGGCTGCAGTCTAATAATAAACCTGATCTTTAATAAAGCTCTTATCTGTATGTCTTATGGGACATGGGATGGGAGTAAGTATCATTATTTCTATTCTAAAGACAGGAAAGTGAAATTCAGATAAATTGGGTTATTTGCATAATGTCCTATCAGAAATGGTAGAGCCAAACCAAAAGTGCAGGCTCTTGATTCCCAAACAGTGATTTACTCATTCAACCACAGTCACTATTGTTTGGATTTAAAGGTTATTTCCATACTGTAACACCCTGATCCTACCAAATTCCAAGAGCCATTTATCAGTAAGAAGCCCCTACACATAGCCTACACAAAGAAAGATACTGAGCAGTAGAAAAATCTTGTCCACTAAAGAAACGCAGCCATCTTTGGAGGAAAGACATGATAACTATTTTAGCAACATGCACTACACACCAGTTTTAATAAAACAAACAAACAAACAAAAATTTATGCGTGACCTTCCACAGTAATTGCTAGGTGACTATTTCAGGCTAGCAAAATTTCTGCCTGACCTAGAACACGGTGAAGACACTCAAATGAATAGCCTTGTTCTCTGCAAAATCAGCATGGCTTTTTAGTGACCAGCCTGATGAGAACTTTGGTTTGAAGTGGTGTTTGTAAGACTGTTCACTGCAGGGCAGCACGTGTGTAAGCAAGGCTCAGGCACTGCGTCAGTACTTTCTGTAGTACTTATGCCAAAGTTTGACATTTGGTGGCGCAGGCAGACCTGTTTAAAGCAGCGTAACACTAAGGAAGACCTATTTAAACAACTCCCTGACACAAACACGTCATCCTTCTCATCCCCTGTTGTTCCAGTATAAGTGTCTGAGCAGCAAACCGAACCAAAGAAACCACTAAGCTGAAAAGCAGCAATTTCTTTTTGCTGAGTTACTTTTCAGCTTTGTTTGTTCCCACATTCAGTGCTTAGTGTGCATAGAAAGAAGAGCAGCTTTGGAATAAGCAGCTGAATGGGGTAGGTGGTGGTGACTGTTTGAAGTTACCATTATGACACAAAACCTGTTTTTTTAATAACACCCTTAAATCCCAGTATCATTCAGGTTGGAAGCAATCTCCGGAGGTCCTCTGAGCCCACCCCCAAGCAGGGTCAATCTAGAAGATGGCTCCAACTTCCAGGTTAAATAGGGTTAGTCAAGCTCATATCCAACCAAGTTTTGAGTATCTCTAAAGATGGAGGTTCCTTAAAAGTTCCCAGCAGATCTCTGCAACTAGTGAGTCATGATTCCTGTGGTCTAAGTGACATGATAGGATGACAGTTAAGGAGATATGCCCAAAGAACATAGAAAAGATTCAGCTGTATTTTAAAAAATGTTTTCAAGTACCATGATTTTAACATGCGGTGTTACTCCTACTGAGGTATGCTTGTTCACCCTTTAGCAATTGCTCTTTACTTACCTTCTGTATACCCACAGACTGACGAACATTCAGCTTTCTTTTTCTTTGAAAGGTGTCCAAGTCCCACAGTTGTGCTGTATCAGTGGATGTAGTGATGGCATACCTGCCCGAGCCATGGACAGAGATGGAAGACACCGAAGAATCATGTCCCCTCATCCAACTAACTAGCTCCTTGGTTTCTGTAGGAGTTGATGAAAAAAATGAAAAGGATATGAAAGTCATTCAAAGTGAAACAACTACTACTTTACTCTTTATTGCCAACACTATGCTGTGAAAGAGACTTTTAAGCATACCTAGTATATGACCATTTACCATCACAGCCCAACAAACAAGAAAAAAAGGTATCAGTCTTCATATAGCTATTATACCTTAGAGAAACATAACCACCTCCTCATCTCCAAGTAACAGATTTTGTAAGTTTTCTTAGTTCTACACAGAAAGCCAACTTGCCAGACTTGTTTAATTTAGCTTAAAAATCAATCTTAAAAAGTCACGAACACTGTGATCAGGTAAGTTCAGCATGCCTCATAGGCAGATTATCCGATGTAAACACCCACAGTAATCTCTAAAAGTTGAAACTGAATGTTCTAGTTAGAATTCTCCACTTGTTTTTACTTGTGGACAATATGTATGGACGATTACGCAGCTATTCACAGGTGCAAGGAAGAAAGGTTTAATGACAATAGGCTATGACTATAGAAAGGCACAGTCAGAAAGCAACACCTCATTAATTCTTTTAAAGTCCAAAGCATTTTTATGCTGTGTATTGCATACTAAGGAAATGGTTCCTCTGACTACATTGTCTCCCCTTGTGACTGCATGACCGCTAATCCTCCCTCAGCAACCAAACTGTATTTGTGGCAATTACACTATTTACGTTGGGTAGTTTGCCTGACAGCCCAGCGGTGGTTCCAGCTGACCTAGTGCTGTGGCATCAAAGATGGGAAACGGCTATAAAGCAGCTCATGAAGCCTAACAGTCAAACTTTCTGCTGTGCGTACAGACAATTGAGACAATTGAAGATGACATGGGATTACAGAGTATGCTTCTAAAGCAAGGGATGGAGCCCACCAACTAAGTATTATCTAATACACCTCTAAGGATAGTTTACCCAATAGTGACTTATGTGAATAACATTTGTATTTTAAGACATTCTTTAGTATGACTTGGTATCTGGAAACAGCACCATATAAACATGCAGGACTCTGTGGAATAACTAAGAAGATTTCTCCAAGTGCATCCAAAACCTAAGTTTGGTCTTACTGTGGTTGAAAGGAAGAGAAAAAGCAGAGGATTTCAGACCTTAACTTCCTCTATTTTGGGAAACAGTGTGTTACATTAAAATCTTCACTAATAATATCAGACCCTCAAATTGCAAATGAGTGATTCCTAGGGCTTTTGAAAAAGATTTAAATCCAGATGATGAGAGACACTACAACTGCACTTTTTGATAGGTTAAGATTAACTTATGAAGAATGAATTCATAGAATCATAGAATCATTAAGGTTGGAAAAGACATCTAAGATCATCGAGTCCAACCGTCAACTCCACCATGCCCACTAAACCATGTCCCTAAGAGCCTCATCTACACGTCTTTTAAATACTTCCAGGGATGGCGACTCAACCACTTCCCTGGGCAGCCTGTTCCAAGGCTTGACCACTCTTTCAGTAAAGAAATTTTTCCTTTCCCCATTTAACATTAATCAAGACAGAGACACACAGCTGGCACGTGAAGTTAATTTTAGATATCGCTTTTGAATAAGGAGACAGATCTACTTGCAGCTCAAAAGCACTGACAGTTCTTTTAGTGTATATTGTTCAAATATTTTACTGTAAATATAGTTAACAACTGGTTCAGTTGCAAACTAACATACTGTCAACTGATTTTAGTTTGATTTTACATACAGCACCTCATTTTAAGCAAACACACAGAATTGCTTTAAAAAAGGTAACACATATAATTGCGATCCTGTGCTAGACTTCAGTTAAACAGACGCCTGCGTGACTCAGTGGGAACAAGAAACTTTGACAAAGCAAAGGGTTCGTTTACCCACAGGACTATAACCACCACGGGCCCAAACTGTGGGGGTTTTTTTTTTGGAAGGACAGACAGTATGAAATACATAATAAGATTTCCATCAACAAAACATACAAAAAAATTGAGATTAAAACTAAAATGATGCAGTTTTTTAGAACAATCCAGATAGTAAGCCTCTAAATTTCTCCTTACCTGTATCAAAGCACTTAATGGAATAATCTGCCAAAGCCACCAGGAATTCTGTCTTTCTGCGAAGATTAAATGCCAAAGCAGTGCAAGCCTGCATTGTCCGCTGAACAAGGTTGAACCTATTTAAAAATATATGTTCTCATTGTGTTAGGAAACTTTGGTTCATAATGTCAAGTGAAGTAATAACTTAATCAGTTTCAATATATTTCACTGAGAGAAAAAAACAACTCAAAAGAGAGCAAAGAAATCATACCTAATTACGATAAATATAAAAATATTAAAACTCAGTAGTGTAAAATTGAAAAGACTGATTAATATATTTATACAAATTACAATACTAGGTCTAATTTATTGTAATTCATGGCTCATATTATTAACTGATCGGTACTGTTCAAAGAATAACTTCTTGTGGTAGTATTTAGTCGCTTAAGTTCTATGAAATTGCTGTTTGTTCAGTTTAGAGTTACAAACTACCCATCTTTCGGAGCAGCTAATAAAATAATATTTAGGGAGCCTGCAGTGGCTTGTAGTTTCAGCTCTGAGAAAACCACTATCTATTTCCACATTCATGGAAAACTGAGGGTTAAAACCAGACCTGTGGCATTCTGTCCAGGCAAGTTCTACACCTCTGAATGTTACAGATGCCCAGACAATTAAAATGTCTTCATAGAAATACTCTTACCTGTTTCCACTCAAGTCAAAACCATATATATTCCCTTGGTGGTCTCCAGCGAGTAGAGAATCTCCAGAACTGTCAAAAGCCACATTCAGAAAACGTATTGTCTTTGAATGGTATCCTTTGACACTACGAATTATGTTTACTATAACTCTGTGAAGAAAGAAAGCAAAACAACCATGCTTAGAACTGTTTTATTATCACATATTTCTCCAAGGACTAGGATTAAAATGTTGCTAGCTTATGGTTTTACAATTCTAATCATTCATAGTGTTCTACGAAAAATCTTCTTCCATGAAAAATACATATTTCTAATATGAAAAATATACTAAACAAAGGAAGTCATTCACTATGTTGGAAGGTAGTTAGGAGACATGTAAAGCAGATGGGGGAAAACTATCATTCGTGATCCTTTCATGTGGCTCCTAGTCAGCTGATTTTCAATTATATTATTAATGAATAACACTAACATATATGCTGATGTATCATCTACCAATGTAAAATGTATGTATCTGAAATGTATCTGAAAGCCCAATTCAGCACTCAGTAAGGAACCTGGATCTTCATTATCACTGTAAAGAAACATGCTAGAAAAATGAGAAACTATGAACTACTGTAAGAAACCACTCAGATTAGATTGGGGTGGGGGGAAAACCAGTTTTAATACCACTTCTTTCCAGAGCCTTCAAAAGCATGATGCAAGCCATTTTTATCATTATTCATGTGAGATATTATGGGACAAAAGTTCCTGTTTTTTCACATTCTATCCTTGTACCATGCTGTTGGCATAAAATGGAGCTAGATGCAGAACCGAAGCCTGTGTGCAGAATAAGATGAGGGCTTCTCCAGGAAGCAGGACATTAAGATTTGGGAGATCTGCTACTCCTGGATTTTTTGGCTAACACTGGGGAAACCAATTATTTTCTATCATCACTTGGATGTAAACTCAGAGTCAAACTAAATATCTAGAACTGTACCAGTTATCAGGAGGCTCCTTAAAGACTGCAGGGCACTTGCAGAAGACTGTGACCATGGCTCTATAAGATGCTGACAGCTATCTGAGACACCAATTTCTAAGAGAGCAGAATATGCAAGCCAGCACCTGCATGCAACTGTTGGCGTATGTTACAAAGTGTGAGTGAGAATCAGAAGAAGAAGGGCCGTTCAGCCATGGTACAGACTAGAGACAAAACTAATTGTACCTCATTCTGTTAAGCCCATTCTTTTCTGCGATAATAGGGAAGGGCCATAAAAATGAAATTAGAAAGATGTTAAGCTAATTTAAATTATAATTAAAATTTAGTGATGTTAGGGTCTTTAATGTCATAAAAAATCCCACAAGCGAAGTATGACTTCTGATTCTAAAAACACCCTGAAATGTGAGTAGTTATCAGTATAGTTACAGCATCTCCCAGGACTTCCTCAACACCATTCTCTGGCTTTCCAAAGTTCCTTTGCCACTAACTAACCTAGGAGAATAAAGTCAGGAGTTCTCAGAGCTGCAACCAGGTTCCCCACGTCAAACTGTATACAGGTATACAGCACTCATACTGCTGCTCTTCAGCTTGGGCCAGCCAATATTTTCACATTTTAATTAAACTCTCCTGGGAATTCGCCTATGGTATTTTGTTCAATACAATTAAAACAAAAAAACTAAAATGGGAGAGTTGTCCAGGCCCTTGCCCAGCCAAGCTGTGAGCACCTCTGAGCACGGAGGTTTCACAGCCTCCCTGGGGACCCGCCCCACCTTCAACGGGGACGTTT
>NW_009204025.1:0-1441 GCF_000690835.1 Fulmarus glacialis
CTGTCGCAGCAGCTGGCCGCAGCTGGGCCTCTTCGATGCAAAACTGGGGATAAAATAAAAACCCTGAACTCCAAAAGTCTCAGGGCACAGAAGCTGAGGGAAACCCCTGGTTGAGACGTATTTGCCGTGTATTCCTTCTCCCTGGGAAACTCAGTTGGATTAGTTCTACTTAACATGTTTAAGGTTGTTCAAAGTTAATGTGACACAGAGCTGTGCTCTATATGTTTTACTTTCTGCCTCATTCTGAATAAATACCTTTGTTCCTGCTAACCTGGCCAAATAAGTGGCCCAAGCATCCTCCCTCCAGTCCCTGCCGACGGCAGATTAAAGCCCTTCTGCCCCGGTGAGTCACACGGCAGCAATCCTCTGCAGGCTGGGGCAGGACATCCAGTTTTTAGGGCAGAAACAAAATTCCCACTCGGCATTTATGTGAAACCAGAAACGCCCTCGACAGCCGAGACCCCGGCTGGTGTCCAGGGGTGGCTGCAGTGCCCACGTCCCCATCCCCGTCCCCAGCCATGCCGCAAGGACCAGGTCCCCATCCTTGTCCCTGTCCCCGTGGGCTGGCAGGCACAGCGGGAGCCTGCCAGCCTTTCCGGGCCCAGGCAAGGGCAACACGTTCAAGGTCTATGGCTGAGTGCTATTTTTCCATTTCCTTTCGTTAAGCAAAACCTCTGTCTTGTTTATCTGAGCTATAAATAGTTTCCTCCATGTCTGCGTTTGCTCTTGCTGTGGTCAATAACAGGCAGTGTTGGGGTTTGGGGATGGGGTTTTTAAACCTGGTGGGTTTTTTGCCTATTGCTTGTGTCAGAACGGGTGCAAAAAACAGATTAAACAAGGAGAGATTAAAGTGAGAGACGTATAAATGGGTCTAAAAAAAAAACCCTGGGCTCCTTAAGACAACACAGGTCTGTTGCACACAGTGCAGCTCAGTGCCTTTAAAAGTAATGAGTCCCTTGATTTCTATTGATGATAGAAGGAACATGTATAAATCCTCTGATGAAAGCAGAGTTCAGCTCTGTGCGTGTGTGTAGGGCTGGGGAAGGGGGTGAATAAGCCGTTTCAGTGGCTTTTACCAGTTATGACTGAGCTCCTTTCCAGGCCGCTCACAGAGCACAGAAGATTTATTAGGACTATCTCCGAGTTCAGTGGCACTAACTTTATTTAAACCACCAGTAACACACACACACCAAAAAATTAATTTCTACCGTCTCAGCGCACATTTCCCCAGCACCAGCCCTGCGCTCGAGCCGTGCCGGCCCTGCGTGCAGCCAGGAGCTCGCAGGAGGCGAGCGAGCCCTTGCGCCGGGTGCCTCAGCTGCCGAGCGGAGCAGGTCTGGCGTGCGTGTGCCAAAATCCCCTGCCAAACGCGGAGCGACGCTGTGCTCAGAAACTGCTTTACTGAGGAGCCCGCCCTGCACGGGGCTGGGGCTGGGGCTGG
>NW_009204025.1:1647-2213 GCF_000690835.1 Fulmarus glacialis
TGGGCTCCAGACCATTTTGGAGACCTTGCTTAACCCCCCTCTGAGGCAGCCCCGGGGTGGCCATTTGGTCGGAAGGTGTGAGATAACAACTGAGATGGGGATCATGAACAGCAGCTGAGCAAAAGATGGGGTGGGGCTCCCTGCTTTCCTCCCTACCTGGTGCACGCTTCTTCTCTTAATAGAGAGCAAAAAGGCTTATACCTTTGCATTTTCTTGTTTCCCCCTCTCAGTGTGCAAAAGTGCACAAAAAAAAAATTGGAAAAGCGCAAAGTATGTGACTATAATTTCTGTAATATTGCCAGACGCAGTATCCCTCCGTGCACAGCACAGGCACTTGGGGAGGCGTGCAAATGTCCGGGGAAGCTGCCCGTGCCCCCGGACGGGCGCCGGGTGAGCTCCCAGGCGCACGGAGGGCAGGGGCAGGACTGCCACCTTTGCCAAAATGTTTTTAACCCGGTGTTTGTTTCTTAAATAGCACTCGGACTTTGTCATGGTGACACAAAGCCTGGTTCCTTCAGAGTCGGGTGCTGCATGGCTGCAGGGCGGCGTCTTGTACCGCAGCCTCC
>NW_009204026.1:0-964 GCF_000690835.1 Fulmarus glacialis
ATTTCAAAGCCCCATTGTTGGGTGTCGCAGGGCCCGGAGCATCCAGCGGTGCAGGGGCCGCGGGGACCAGGTGCTCCCCTGCCGCGGTCCCTTCCTGCCACCAAGCATGCCATGGCACCAAGCCCCTTGGAGCCTGGCCCCCAGCTGAGCCCTGCTCCTGGTACCCTCACTGCCTGCCAGGCACCATGAGGATATTGGCATCTAAACTGGCTGTTATCTCCCTGCAGACATTGCAGACATGGCACAAAAATGCCAGAGTTAATTGCTATTAATTGCTCTGCCCTCTCGCTGGACAAAGTGATGTGCCACTGCCCCTTCCAAGGTCCAAGGGTGCCAGTGCCAACCCAGACCCGCAGCACATCTCTGGGTGCACAGACGTCTGACACCACCCCAGAGCCCATCTCCGGGGCTGGGGGCTGCAGCAGGGGTCTGGCGGCAGCCTGGCCCCAGGAACATGGCAGGGTGCTCTGCAGGGTACTCTGCACCTGATGGCACAGCCTGGGGCACAGGCACTTCCTTGCGTGCCCCTCGGCACTGCCCTGGCCCTGCTCCCCCCGTTCCCAGGCCCCCTCCTGGGTCTCATTAGCTGATGAGCTCCCTGGTAATGAGTTCTGTGGCCCTGCTGGGCAGCCGCTTGTCACCTCCCTCTGTGTTTAGACAAGTGCTGGAGCGCGGCTGGGCCTTGACAGCACTGGCCGTGGGGTCAGAGCCCCCCGGGGGAGAGCCCGCAGCCCCTCACTCCTCGGGGGAGATGGAGTCCCCCCACATCCCTCCTGTCCATGTTGATGGAGGGTGGGCACAGGGCCGTGGGGTGGACATGGCGAGGGCACTGAGAGAGCTGCAGGGCCTCCTGACAGGCCGCCGGCCAAAGCTGACCAAAGCCAACCAAAGCCCCTCCCAGGCAGTCAGTGCCCAGCTCAGATCCATGCCCCCAGGAGCAGCTAGCCCTTCTGCTGAGGGGGTC
>NW_009204026.1:982-1246 GCF_000690835.1 Fulmarus glacialis
GGCCTGGCTGGGGCCCCTCCCCAGGACACCTTGCTGCCCACCTCGGACCTGCCATCCCTGCTCCGGCACCTCCCAGGGGTCAGACATCTGCATGGCTCCCAGCCCTGGCTGTGCACTCTTGTACCTCTGGCTAAGACAGGGATGGCTGGCAGGGATGGTGCCCGGAGGCTGTGCCCGGCCCAGGGGCGAGCGCCGCAAAAACATCCCAGTAAATGGCCCTCTGCAGCCAGGAGCACTGCCCACCCCGAGCTGGGCAAGCAGCTG
>NW_009204026.1:1747-2097 GCF_000690835.1 Fulmarus glacialis
TAATGGCCCCTCGGCAGCCAGGAGCACTGCCCCCCCCGAGCTGGGCAAGCAGCTGCCTCCCCTCTGCTTCTGCAGCATCCCCCAGCCCACACACACAGGTAGGGTCCCCTGCCCTGGAGCCTCCTAAAGGGCTTAGCACCCCAGCATGGTGCTGCCCGCTGCCTTCGGGACCCCAACCCCAGGGCTGGGGTGTGCACCAGCTGGCCAACCAGCGCACAGCCTGGTGGGTCCCCACAAACACACAGGCTGTGCCTCCAGCTTCTCCAGAGCACGCCAGGAGCTCAGAGAGCCAGGGCTGCATCCCATGGGGTCAGGGAGACTGAGGCAGCATGGCAGGGTGAAGGGACATG
>NW_009204026.1:2734-2954 GCF_000690835.1 Fulmarus glacialis
ACGTTAGCATCTCTCACGGCTGTGTGAATTGGTTCCTGCACACTTCCCAGCACCGGGCAGCGCCAATTAAGGGACGGAGGAGTCAGAACTGACACCTCTGCAAATGGGCCCGGCATTCCCAGGCTCCCGGCTGGCCCCAGCCTGGCTCTGTAGGTTTTGACACCTCCAGGTGGTCACAAAGGTGTCGCCTCGCACCCTGGCCCTGCATAAAGCCAGGGCT
>NW_009204027.1:0-489 GCF_000690835.1 Fulmarus glacialis
TATCCCACTGCTCTTGTATCTGTCACCCACTCTCCAACCTCATGTAAGGAAACCATTCGTACTACCAACAAATCTCTTTTAATAAACTAGGAAAGGGATTCTCACCCCCCTCCCCGACAAGAAGTAGGCAGTGGAGGCTTTCCCAATGGAGGGCGCAGGGCGGGCAAGGAAAAAATCAGGCACACAGGCTGAATTGGGCATTCCAGGGACGGGCACCTGTAGGTACCTCAAGGAGAAAGCACTCTCGGATAAGAAATACAAAGATTTCTCTGCTCTGTCTGTGCACTGGTACGATGCTGCAGCACGTTAATGCTTTCCTTGCAAGTTCGATATCCCACAAACCTCCAACTGCTTTACAGGCATGGATGAGCTCCTGGGAGCTCTGCAGGATGGTCCGCGCATCTCCATCCTCAACCCACACGCCTCCATCCTCAAAGAGGAAAAATAAGGAGGAACGGGCCTTGCCTGGGAGAGCAGGAGCCAGGAGGA
>NW_009204027.1:576-1183 GCF_000690835.1 Fulmarus glacialis
GCGGGCCCACGCACAACACATAGCGTGCACCCAAAAAGGAGTAAAACCCAGCCGAGAAGGGATGCTAGGCAGGCACCAGTGCTCTCCCAGCATGACCAGCAAACCCCCAGCCCCACTGACTGGTTGGCACCCTGAAAGGGGGGGGCACCCCCACCCGCCTTCCCAAGCCCACGGGCTCCACGCGCAGCAAAGGGAGGTGGTTTTGGAAGACTTTCGTGCCTCTCCTGCATGTTATGAAACCAGCCAAGGAGCATGAAACTGCCTGCCGTGGGTGGGAGCACCCAGGGCTATATGAAGAGCGCTGTAGGATTCCTGCGTGGTATGGGAAAGCACGCTGCGCTCCCCCACCCCGCACACGCCCTTCCAGGGTATTTTTTTTTTCTTGAGAGACCAGGTAAGCGCAGCCAAGCAGCGCAGCCCCACATGAAGGGGGTAATTAGGGAAGCAGCACCCATCGCTAACCACGTCAGGGCAGAGATCAAAAGCATCGTCAAGTGTTAAACCTCCCTGGGATCGGGAACGGCTCCTGGGACGGGACTCGCATGGGAGCCCCTTGCCCTGGCCACGCGGGATCGTGGGAGGGTAGCGGCTGCTCCCCACCATTACC
>NW_009204027.1:1393-1593 GCF_000690835.1 Fulmarus glacialis
GAGCCCCAGCACCCATCGCTTGCAGGGAGGGAACACCGAGCTGGCACCCCCCAGCATCCCACAAGCAGGCTCTCTTCCATTCTTTAGCCCCACCAAAGAGCTTTCCTGTAGCTCAGGCAAGGGAAAAAAAGAAAGAAAATAGGAAAAAGTGCTCCTACTGCAGCACCACCAACAACGGGCACGAAGCCACGCCGGCGGGG
>NW_009204027.1:2352-2725 GCF_000690835.1 Fulmarus glacialis
AAATTTAAAACCAAACACAGCCGAAGGGGAACCTCCAGCTGCTTCCAGCCCTTCGCACCTCCGAGTGCCTTCCTGAAACCCCAACCCAGCTGGGCCCCCCGGTCCCCTCGGGCGGTGGGGACCACGGGGTGCCGCGGCTCTGCCCAGTGGGAGGGAAGGGGGCTCTGCACCCCCCGAGGGCACTGGGATGGCCCTTCCCCACCTCCTGGGGAAGCATCTCCTCCTCCTCCTCCTCCCGCTGCGAAGGAAACTGGGAACAATGGGATGCACCAGTGCCAGCTCCGGAGGGGATGCTCATGGACCACCCGCCCAGCTGCCCAGGGACAAGGGACACACTGGGCGGGACGGCCGGGTGCAGGGGGGACAGGCAGCG
>NW_009204027.1:2958-3185 GCF_000690835.1 Fulmarus glacialis
GCTGCGCGGAGCCCCCCCAGGAGAAGGGCTGCTTGCTGATGCATTGGCCAGGCCTTCCCCTAAAAAAAATTTCTTCTTCTAAAATAATTGACTAATTGGCCGAGCCCCAGTTCCGTGCTGGGAGTGGATCCCAGGTTCGCTCTTGCATGAAGCGTTTATTAAAGACATCAGAGGAGCAGAGGAGGGCAAGGCAGAGCCCCGCAGGCCGGGGGAGCGGGGCGGTGCCC
>NW_009204028.1:0-7114 GCF_000690835.1 Fulmarus glacialis
GGCTGAGCTGGGCCACCCCCTCCAGAGAGCAGCATGGCTACAGATGGTTTTGAAGGCACCAAAGGGGATTATTTAAAGCACCAGAAAGATAATCCTCCCACCACAAAAAAAGGAGCGGAAATCAAGTTGGGTTTACGCTGCGCCCAATGAGAAAGTAACGCACCCGGCATGGCCCCCTTCACCTGATCACACACTAATCAGGTGAAGTATTTTCAGTTTTGCTGGAATAATTTGCATACCAAAAAAACCAACATGCACTTGTTACTTGTAACTACCATTGCTTGGGAAGTGTCTCGTGAACAACAGCTGCTCTGATTACAGTAATGAATGATGAACAGCGGCTTTGGTTTAATGGGGCTAAGGCCTTCTTTACCAAACACAGGACTGCTTTGCAGCCAGTGGCAAGGGAGGAGGCAATGGGAAACCGTCCAGTTGGAAACTCGTGGGGCTGTGCCAGCGCACCACGGCATGGCAGTGCCTCCAGCAGCAGCGTACCCCCATTGCATGAGTCACCTGCCACGCAGCCCTGGGGAATTCAAGTGGGCTGCTGCTGCTGTGGATGCCCACGCGAGAGGTTAACACCTCGTTAACTGCTATTCCTGCCTTGCTTTGCCCCCGATGGCTCCATCCCTCTGGGAGCAACAGCCTCACCCATGGCTGCCTAATGCTCCTCCGCTCTGCTCGCGCTCCTCCATGCCGCTCTCCTCCTCTCCTCCAGCTGCAAATCTCATGCAGGATTTCCGGCCTGCCAGGAAAGGCTGATCCCTTGGGTTAGTGGCCTCTTAATCCTGGAAATGGCAAAAAACCTCCCTGTCCCATTCTGGCCCTCCCTGGACATCGGATCTCCTCCACATAATGCCACGGGCAGCCTGGGTGCCAGCCCTGTTCCTGCACAGCAATGGCAGAAGCACATGGCTTTAGAGCAGCTGTCCCATCCAGGCGAGTCGGGCTTTTCACAAAATTCATCCCACCAGGGGCAACCGGCTGCTGACTAGCCCCACTCATCCTTCGCCTGGGATTAATGCAAAGGCATCCCCTGTTGTTTCCCTCTCCACACAGCCTGTCTGCAAAAGATACAAGTCTGAATGGACACGGCTGCTCTCCTTTCAAACCAGCAAGTGACACTGGCGCAGAAACGTCCATGTATGCACTTATTTACTGAGCTCCCTGGTAGCTGAATACATATATTTATTACTGCATTCTACTCAACAGCTTTTCTCACTGTTTTCCCTATTAATATTGCATATAACAGTGCTGTCCAAATAAGACAATTTAGATAACTGGGGAGAAACTATATATACACACATAAATATGGCTGATTATTCATGTCAGCAAGCAGGTCAAGCTCTCTGATGCATCTCCGATCAGAAGGTAAGGGAGACCACACCTTCCAGTGCTCTGCTATTGCTACTTTACAGGTCTCTAGAGAAAATCCAGCGTCTCCCTAATCTTTGCCTAATGACATATTCTATAGCTCCAGCATGAAACCAAGACTAATGAAGAGACAAATATTTACCCTTTGTACAGTTCTTTCCTTTCCAGGAACAAGAGACAAAGCAACACATCTCTGCAGCAAAGCCATGTGTTTCCTGAAGGCTAATCAAACAGAAAACCCGTTCCTCATGACTCGGAGTTCTTTCCTCTCCTCCAACAGGGCTATGATTGAGCCATGCCTTGCTGTGAACGTGGGAATAACTCTGATTTTCTAGCTGCACCTGGTGTGTGGCCACTGCTCTGCCCTGGGTGCAGCTGAAATTTGCTGCTCCAGAATGTTGCATGAACTGCAGACCAAGATAAATTGTAAGTACGTGTCTCTGGGGCAGATCTCAAAGTGCCAGGCTCCAAATGGGAACTCCTGGAGCGCCCTTGGAGGAAAAACTTTCCAAGGTACCAAAAGCCTTCCCTAAATCAATCAATTAGTCTCCTGCAGTCAGAGCAGTCCTTATCTCCTGGTTATACATTTCCTGACTTGCATCTTCCTTTGGAGTCACCTTGTCTGCAGCAATGTACGGCTCTACCAAGAGGTCACCCCGCACTTGGTACCCAGTTACCCACCACCCGCAACAGTGTCTTGCCCAGCCCAAAGACACTGCTGAAGAACAGGTCCTCTCCCCACCCAAGAAACCCCGGTACCAAATAAACCCAAACATGGAATGAGACTTCTATGCCAGCACATCTTATTGTGTCAAACCAAAAGCCACCCCATGAGTGCACCTGTGGAGCCAAGTTGTGTGTATCAGACATTGAGCATCACACTCAACAAGGCCTGAGGAACGACTTGGACAAAGAGAGAACAAGGTAAATCCCACCCCAATACAGCTGGAGAAGATGAGTCCAAACCCTCAGGCCACCATGTTTTATCCCTACAACAGCAGGGAACTCATGAGGGAAGGATGCCCAGAGGAGCCCAAGAAGTCACCAACTCTCCCCATTGCACCTCTGCATCTCTGATCCTTCTTCCCCCACCTTGTCTTCCCCCTTGGCCAAGCAAGGCATTTGCCTTGGGCTGCCCCACTGTGGGCTGCCCCACTGTGCCGCAGACTCAGAGCCTTCCCATCACAGATCCCTTTCCAAAGCAGGAGATGGGTCAAGTGGGAACTCGGAGGATGGCCATGCTCACTGCCAGCTGCAGCAACAAACTGCCAGCTCCACACCCACCAACACTAGTCTGCGGGGCTCACACAAGATCTGTCTGTGCAACATTCTTAGCACCAGCTGTACCACTGGGGAGAAAGGCTCACGGAGTAGCTGGGTGTAAAATCTGCCTTGTTGTTATTTTGGAGTGTTCTCAGCTCCTGTTGTCCTGACTGAGTGCTTGCACAGAAATACCCCAAGCAAACAGCATCAGTACTGTCTCTCACTGAAATGAAGGGGTGCTCGGGCTTCACCCCGCCTGTCCTGCAACACCTCCTGCATCTCTGCTGTGACCAGCAAAGGGCACAGTGCTCCTTGTCACAGGACCCTCAGGACAGCTGACAACCAGTCATCCTGAGAGCACCGGCAGCCTCTCCTGTCTCCCCTCCTACAGCTTTATCCCCCGCAGCTCAGGGGTAACAGCCTCAGAAAAGTCTGGAGCGAGATCTGGCCTGTGCCCCTGCCCTGGAGCACAGCCCTCTAGCCTGCATGTCCTCCTCCACGCTGGCAGACAGGTCTGAGCCAGAGACAGTGCCCGGACAGCAAGACAGAGGTACCGAACTGGTGATCCCTCTGAGACACTCTTCCCTGGGTCCTGAAAGAGGGTGACAGTAAGGTGACCTCCCCATCCTTGTGGGGCAGGATGAGAAGCAGTGGAGGCAGCCAATAATGGGGAAGAGGTGCAAAGGAAGCACCCACCTCCAGTTCCTCCTGCTCTCCATGGCCATGAGTAAAGGATAATTTGGTGCAGCCTCGTGGCTGCTCCGAGTTACACCAGGGACCAAATATGCACCAGCTGTGAAGAAGCTGGAGGAGGGTCAATACAATGCCCAAAAACTTGGGCCATCAGATGACGCTGCCCACCCCAATGCAGAGGGGAGATACTGGATTCCCACAGGAATCTTCACCCTACCTTGTTAAGGGTGTTCAGAGCAGCCTGGGCAGCTGCCAGGGCAGGCTCAGCTTTGGCCAGGTCCTCCTCGCAGTCCTTCTGTTTCTGCTCAACCTCCTGGGTGATAAGTGCCACTTTCTGCTCCTCCTCATCGGCAATTGCCTTTTCCCTGCTCACTTTCTCCGTCTCCACTCCCACCACCTGGATCAGCTTGTCAGCATCGTCGTTCTTCTGCTTCAGCTCCACTTCTTGGGCTGCCAGCTTGGCCTTCAGCTCATCCACCTAGAGGGGAGAAACATGTGCAGGAGCACAGACATTCACCAACCTGCTCCTCACCCTGCCCAGCAACACGGGCTCACGTGAGGCTGAGC
Source organism: Fulmarus glacialis (assembly GCF_000690835.1). Lineage (NCBI taxonomy): Eukaryota > Metazoa > Chordata > Aves > Procellariiformes > Procellariidae > Fulmarus > Fulmarus glacialis. Next base: position 3,898 of record NW_009204028.1, read on the forward strand.
AATACCCAAAAGCGTGGAGGGCCTGCATGTAAAGCAAGCAATGCCCTGGCAGCACAGAAAAGCAGTATTTCTAGCTGTTAGCAGGATACTGCTGCTCTCCTTTGCTCATGGTTGCTTGGGTCACAGTTGGAGAGCCCATGTGCATGGTCCACACACCGGAGCAGCCTGCTAGCAGCAAGGAACCCAGCAGGGAGAAACCAGCACCAGCAGGATGAGCTGCTAAGAAGGTTGTCCCATACCTGCTCGCTGCCTCTGCTTGGAAACTGGACAGAGGTGCCAGGGCAATGCAAATGTTGCTTTGAGCAGGATGGAAAGTAGGTGGAAGCTTTCCTTTCAGGTATTCTTGGGATTATTTTTGTACAGCCCAGGAGCCTCACCATGGACAGGAAGCTTCTCTCATTACCATTTGCAGGAAGCTTCTCTCATTATAAAGCCAAATACAACCAGCTTTGAACATGAGATCTGATGTTACATCACATCCTTGGTAAAGGAGGTGTGCGTGAGTTGTGCACGTGTGTTTTGCGGTGGAGATGACGTGCTACAATTCAGCTACACCTTCTTTCGCTTCTCAACCTTGACACCAGCAGAACAGAGCATGTGGTGTTTTGCTGCATGCAGGTTTTGAGGAGGACCTGTGCACCAGGAACCAGCGCTCTCAGAGCCACCTGCTCGCCCAGGAGCACCCTGCCGCTCACCCACCCCTCCATCCCATGCCCCACACACACAAGGCAGAGGCAGCACCCCATCAGTTCCCTCGCAACCATCAGGTCCTCCTTGTGGCAGGAAGGGCATTTTTCACACCACAAAGATTACGATTGGGATCTGCTGACAGGTATAGCCCTTGTCAGATGTCCAAGGCTCAAGGGGCCTTAAAATGCAATGTCAAATGAACTTGAGAAGGGATCTCCTGTTCAGCCAGTAGCCAAGAGGCATGGCAGTGGTGGCAGCTCCTCACACACTGCTCCACTGAGGAGATGTTCACACCCAGCAAGGTAGGAGCTCTCTCCAGCAACAGGCTGAAGCATTTGCATGGTGGGGGAGCTCGCAACAGCTTTCACTTGAAGACAGAAATTCTCTTTCTAAAAGCAACTCTTTCAATGAATTTACACAGGCTCTGTACAGACCATGGAGTTTTTCACTGTCCTGCTGTCAGGCTCATAAAGGATTGCTTAGAGCTCCTGGGGTACGTCTTTGCCTGTATAAAAACACTTACTAGAAGGGAAGTCAGACACTTGCTTTTGTTGATAATTCCATTTTTGTACCAGAAGAGAGAGCACAACTTGCAGTCTTATAAACTGAAACTATTGACGTTCAGCATCAGCTTCAAGTGGGGAGTGGTTTCTTAGGGGTCTCTTTATGCATTTCATTCATTGTTATCTCCCGCTGCCTGGCACTACAATGCTGTTTTCACCAGGACAAAGACACGACTGTAAATCCAAATGACTCTGGGCTCACAGGAGCACGTAATCCCTTCAGTCGGCAAACTCAGCGGCAGCCTCTTGTTCAGCTCCACATATTTGGGCATTGCAGGAAATTGAAGTGGGAGGCTTTGCTGATGGCAGATATGGCTTGTGACCTTCTGCCCAAAAATCAGTAATCATGTACTGGATACATATACGAATGGGAGCTTTAGGGGTTTACATGACCACGACAAAACAAGCAAGGGGTTAAAACCCACTAGCACTCAAAAGAGCTACAAATGAGCAGATGTAAACTCAGCCCCCAGCACAGCCCATGAGAACAGAAAATGCCCTGACAAAACGTGCTTTCCGCCAAGCACATGCAATAATGGAAGGGTAAATTACTTGCTATAACATTGTCAGGATTTTTAAAAAGTAAGAAATTCAGTTAGGGCTTTGCCTGAAAGAAATATTTGGAAGCCCGGAAGTATATGTCACTGTGAAGGCCCCTGCCCAGCTGGGCTTGGGTTACCTGTTAAGATTCCCAGTGGAAATGACGCAGGTTGGAGCTGTGATGTGTATCCTCAGGCTCTGCCGGACCCTGTGCCAATAGACCACACCACATCTAGGGGACATATGGTGACCTCCAGCCTCCCTTACCTACAGCAGGATTTTGGAACATGAAAGGAAACAATCATGCTTCTCCGGTGAGGCTAAAGCTCAAACGCAGTTGAGCAGGGACAATTTAATAGTATTTGTGCAGTGGAAAGAGAGAAACAGGAGCTACACCTAAATAACCAAACTCACTGTCTTTAGTAATGTCCTGGGGTGGCACAGGGAATGTACAGTTATGAATGAACTTTACTCTTCCAATTTCACCCCCTCAGCACAGCAAACAAGTTTCCCTTCATGCTATACTCGCATCCACAGCAAAAACAATCTGTCACATCCATTTCTCCTCCCTTCCCACATGTCCTAATGCCTAGACATAAAAATGCCTGATGAGACACCAGTGAGCAGGGACGTCTCATGCCACCACCTTCAGGAAGGCACAGGCACAGCAGAAACCTTAAATGTGCTCTCATCAATGGCCTGTGGAGCCATCCCTGGCAGAGCAATGTTAGGAATAAAGGCATGAAAAGTTCTCCTCTTTCTACAAATGTCACAGTAACAGAAGGTACTCAAACTTCCTCTCTCTCACACAAAAAAGGACCTTCCATCCAAAAAGGATGACAGCTTGTACACAGAGCTATTTTTTGTTTCTTTGGAAAACCCAGATGCTTGTCGTATTTCCAGCCATTAAACTACACTTCCAAAACCCAGAGGTGGCCAAGCCTGACCACCACTAATGTATTATCTCAGGGTGTGCAGAAAACCTTCCCAGCACAGCTCCCATCTTCTGTCCTCTCACAGCCCAGAACTTCTCCAACAATCACACACAGTCTCCCTCCCTGCACTGACACCCACCATATTCCTAGTCCACCCTATGAAAACTAGCAGTGTTATAAACCATTCAGATCAGGAGCAGGGCCATCCACCATCCTTTGAGTATATTTCCAGGTTGCTCTTCCCTGGTCATTCTTAGGTCAGCTCCAGGGCACTCCTGGTCGGGGCTACCAACAATATCCCAGGTAACAGCATGATGCAACAACATCACACGCAAAACACCATGATGCATAAGGAAAACAGCGCGGAAAATATTATCATGTCATACAATGCCTGTTCCTTGGAGCTGGTGTTCACATGGAGAGGGTGAAGACTGATGGAGACAAATAACAGGCGACAACATTCATAGAAACATAGAATCATAGAATCAT
>NW_009204029.1:0-3654 GCF_000690835.1 Fulmarus glacialis
GTCACCCTAAGGTCCAGGGACCCTCTCCTCTCGTGACCTCTGGCCAGACCCAGTGGAGCCTGTCCTTCTGCCTCACCATGGGCACGTCCAGGTGTGCCAGGCTCCTGTATGTGCACAGCCTGGCACAGGGGCATCTTGGGCACCCACCAAGGGTGCTCCTCAGTGCAATGGTCATGGCTCAGAGAGGACAGTTTTCCTCTGGAAATAAGGAACATTGGTGCCCGATTCAAAGGCACAGCAGGTCCTGCCCTGTCCTGGTCTCTCCTTCCCCTTTATCTGCCTGCACCTGCCAGGCGTGCAGGTCAGAGCAGTGTTGCACCCCGACTTCAGCTCACCATGGAGACATCCTTGTAGGGCACAGTGCCCCTAGAGATGGGCAGGGGCAGTGCTGTGACACCAGCCCAGTTTCAAGCAGAGATGGCAGTGGGGAATATTGGTTCCAGGATAGGTCTGGGTACTGCCAAGATACCTCCTTCTTGGGGCTGCAGATCAAAGAACCAGACCAGATCCTCACACCAAAGCAAAGGAGCAGGTATTCATCTTCAGTGGGGTGTGAATGAGGGCAGGAGGGAGGTAGAGAGCCCAGATCCAGACCCACTGCAGCCTGCGCTGACCTCTAAGCACTCCTACCCCTGTCCCAACGTGCAGGGGCGTCCTCTTCTCCTCTTGCTTGGGGGGCAGGATGGGGTAGGGATGCTGCAAAGGAGACACGAACTCATTACCATCTTCTATGTCTCTAGAGCAGAGAAGATGCAATGAGGTGCACCAGAAACCTGGGTCCGAGAGGGGGCAACATAGTGGGGTGTCGAGGAGACCGGGCATATCCTGCCCCTCTCCTCGTGCCCTGAGAGGGAGCTTTAACCTCTCCGGGGCCCGGCCTTGCAGGCAGCGGGCAGATCCAGCTGTGGCAGTTCCTGCTGGAGCTGCTCTCGGACCGGGCCAACCTGAACTGCATCGCCTGGGAAGGCACGAACGGGGAGTTCAAGCTGATCGACCCCGACGAGGTGGCGCGGCGCTGGGGCGAGCGGAAGAGCAAACCCAACATGAATTACGACAAGCTGAGCCGGGCACTGCGCTACTACTACGACAAGAACATCATGACCAAGGTCCACGGCAAGCGCTACGCCTACAAGTTCGACTTCCATGGGCTGGCGCAGGCTGGGAAGGCACGAACGGGGAGTTCAAGCTGATCGACCCCGACGAGGTGGCGCGGCGCTGGGGCGAGCGGAAGAGCAAACCCAACATGAATTACGACAAGCTGAGCCGGGCACTGCGCTACTACTACGACAAGAACATCATGACCAAGGTCCACGGCAAGCGCTACGCCTACAAGTTCGACTTCCATGGGCTGGCGCAGGTGTGACCCCCGATCACACCCTCTACAAATTTCAGGGCAATCTGGCCCCGCTGCCCTTCTCAGGCATCTCCAAACTCAACCTCATGACCTCGGGGGTGACGCCGGCCGGCTTCTCCTACTGGCCTGGCTCCAGCCCGTCCCTCTACCCCGGGCACGGGCTCCAGCCCTCTGCCCCATTCAGCGCCATGGCAGCCTCCCACCTCAACAACATGAACAACCATTACCATTAGAGGCTCGGCCGCGCCAGGCGGACCTCTCCGTCCCCGGCAACATGGGGCTGTGGAGCTGGGGAGCTCGGCAGGGAGGGATGGGGGGTGGGATCGTGCCTTGCTCTCAGTTGCCCCCTTTTAGATTTGGAGAGTGGTGTGGGGGGCAAGGGGTGCTGGCAGGGTAGCTGGGTTGGTTCCCTGATGTGGGTTGCTGGAGGAGAGAAGCCACCTAAATTTAGGGTGAGGAGGGATCCATGATCATGGGAATGGACGTGGATACCTAAAGCAGGGTGTGAATGGAACGAAAAACCATGGGCTCTCCTCCTGGCAGAGACCATGCCCCCCCTTTCCTTTGCAACATGCTGCCCACCCCATGAATGTCCCTAGTTCTGCCCCCACCCTGTGCCTGCCCTCCCCTCTCCCTGCAGAGAGGAGTCAGGACCTGGGGCTCCAGGGCAGCTGTGTCCATGGGTGAGGGTCCCACTGGACAGGGGCAGGGAAAGTGACCCTCCTTGCCGCTCCTTGGTCCCCCACCTTTGTCTCCAAAGCCTTCCTTTCCTCCATCCCTCCTACACCTCCTGCCGATGGTGGCTGCCCCCAGACCTCAGGAGAAGACTTGGTCTGGAGAGCAGATGCTCTTCATGGGTTAACTCCTGCCAGGGCAGGTGTGGGGGCACTGCCAGCCTCAGGGCAAGGCCAGAGCCCGGAGGCAGCAGAGCCTGGCCCCTGCAACTCTACCCTCTCCCCAGTGCCCAAGGATCACGCCACAGAGCGGGACAGTCCCCGACACCCTGCACACGAGCCCGTGTCCTGCTGGTCACTTCCAAGTTTAATGCTCCAGCTTTACTGTGGCTTTAGCCCCTCGCATGCAGGGCTTGGTGGGACACCCTCCACGGGTGGGGACATCCCCAGGGACAAGGCAGGGTGGGAGGTGGAGCAAGAGAAGGGGTGACAGCAGGGCTGGGAGCCCCAGGCACGGAGGGGCAGCCCTGGGTCTCTCACACTCGGTCCAAGGAGGTGCCCCCATCCTCCGGAGCAGGACTTTGGCCCAGTGGATGCAGAAGAGCTGGGCGTGCTGGGCTCTGTGCTGGCTGGGGGAGGGACTGGTCTTCAATAAAACAGAGAGGTGCTGTGACCTGTGTCCTCTCGCGTCTGCAGGGGGCTGGCAAGAGGGGAAACCACCCAGCAAATCCCCTCCCATCCGAGCCAGAGCACCTGCAGGGCTGGAGAGGATGTGGCCACCCTGCTGCATCACCTTTTCTCCAGGCATCACCTCTGGCTCTTATAGCCCGCAAGAGATAGGGCAGAGCTGGAAACCTCTGGGCTTCTTGAGACATCCCTCCAGGTAAGTCACATACCCTGTTCCCAGGCTGGCAAGGGGATGTGGCAGCTGGAGGCAAAGAGGAGATGCAGTTGGCCTGGTGGGACGTCTGCCACCCTGCCATCATCCAGGGGAACCTGGAATACCAGGAGCCAGACGTCTCATGACCCCCAGGGCCCTGTGCAACTAGCTCGGGGCAACGCACTGGGCCCAGCACAGGCTGATCCCGCAGTGGGTGTCCCTGCTGGGCTGCACTGTGCCAGGAGTGGGGAGGTCCCAAGCCATGGAGCCAGGCTTACGTGTGACATTGATGCAGTGGTGAGCCAGGAAGCATTGTTTGCCTGGCTTCAGAAACATTCCCACAGACCCACTGGTGACCGTGGTGGCTGGCGTGGCTCAGGGGCTGCCCTCTGCCTGTGCCCACCTTGGGGCTGTGTGCGCCCCATCCCACCCCCATCGGAGGTCCAGGGTGCCAGGGCTGGGGGCCAGGCTTACTGCAGGGATCAGACCGGCTGCGTAGCGGGGTGCCATGCAATTACCCAGCCCATGGAGGGGGTGGTCAGCCCCCAGCCCTTCTCTCTGCACCCCCCAGATCAGAGCAGCCCCTGGATCTGGGGGCTCTGTGCTGCCCCCTCTGCGTCCCTCCAGGGTCTGGTCATTCTCATGACCCTGGTGGCATCTGCTCGAACGTGTCCTCACTGCCCTAATCAGCTTAAGGGAGGGGGATCTCATGTCAGTGTCTCCTCTGCGGAGGGCTCAAGCTGCGG
>NW_009204030.1:0-850 GCF_000690835.1 Fulmarus glacialis
AAAATACATGGGAGTTTTATTTTTCTTTTGCATTCAAGTTCATGGATGTGTACTGGTGATGGTTCTGTAAATAGACCTTTGAAGAATAAGCGTAAAACTATTATGTCCTTGACAGCTGAACTCGTGCATTTGAACTTGCTAGGAGGTTGAATTTAACCTATTGGAATTTAGAACAGTCATTAATTTTTGTCAGAAATATTTAAATTCTAATCCTGTCTTTAAAAATATTTGCAAAATTTCCCAGCTTTTATTATTCTATAGACCACCTTTCAAACCAGTCATGAAAAAACCGACTCAAGGCGGAGAACTGTGAATGACGACATTTAAAGCACAATCTCAGTTTACAGCTAAGCATTAATTGCTTTTTTTTTAAACTGAAATTTGCATCCACTTGAACAGCCATCTCTGAGTATTTCCTCTATACCCCAGATCATTTCTTCTTTTAAGAAGGTTTTACGACAGTCATTGGTAAACACCTGATTAAATGCTTAGTATAACTGAGGCACAAAGCTCTTGTCAAAAAAGGAAATGAGATTGGATTGACACGATTTGTTCCTTTTGGTCCTTCTTAACAGTTTCATATTTTATATGGCCTTCTTAATTTTTAGTAGTGAGTTCTACTGTTGTTCTGCTTATTGCAGAAAAGATAGATAGCTGAGAATTCCCCCAAAACCAAATCTGTTCCTTTCCAGTGAGAAATCATGTTCCTTCCCATCCCCTATTCTTTTTGACCTCCCCAGTTTTCCATAAGCCATAGAAAAGAGGGTCAAAGACTGACTGTTCAGAGATTGCTAGAATAGCAACTCCGAGCTATTTCAAGATTTTTAATATATTTTGCTGAGGGACATAC
>NW_009204031.1:0-1953 GCF_000690835.1 Fulmarus glacialis
GGATACCAAGCTGCCTCGGGGTGCCCGAGCACTGGCCAAGAGGGATGCCCGGCCCCGCTCCTCGTCAGTTCTGGGGTGCTCAGTGCGCGGAGTGCTGGGGATGCGATCGCCCCGCGGGGAGGCACAGTGGGCTCCAGTGCGGGGAGCCCTGTGGCCACTGCCAGTGGGGTCCCCCCTGCCCGCCTGTGCCAGTGCGTGGGTGCAGGGGCCCCCCTGCACCCCACCAGCACCACGGAGCGACCCATGGGGCCCTCTGGCTGGGAGCTGGGAGAGTCAAAGCACTTCTCAAAAGTTAGATAGGAATGAAAGAAAGCGCCGGGGGGAGAGCAGGGCATCCAGCTGTGCCAGGACCCTGCAGGTCTCCAGGCTCAGTGCCGCACTGTCCGTGGGCACTACCCCTCCGTCCAGGGGCTCCGTCGACCCCGCTGGTCCCTCTGCCAGTGTCTGCTGTGTGCGTGTGCGAGCGTGCATGCGTGTGCGCTGGTGGGAGGCAGCTATACCCTGGTGGTGGAGTGTGAGTGCGGGAGCCCCGTGCTGTTGAAGCCAGCAGTGAAAGTGTTGTAGGGGTGCAGGGTCTGCAGCCCCACCAACGAGTTGGGGATCATGGTGATGGTGTTGGGGGTCATGAGCGGGATGTCGTCTGGAGAGCGGCGCAAGGTGAGGGTGTAGTCAGGCAGAGTGGCCAGGCGCAGGGCGTCGTGGGGCGGCACAGCCTCGCACTCATGGTGCCCCTGGCTCACCTGCAAGGAGGGCATCTCCTCATCGGGGCCGTGGGCGATGTCGTTGGCAGCGCCACGCTGGGGGCTGGGCTGTGGGTGTGTGTCCTGCCGGCGCTTGTCCTTGCGGTAGTAGAGGGCAGCAAAGGCCAGCACGTTGAGGAAGAGGAGGGAGGCACCCACGGCAATGGTGACACTCAGCTCAGTGGAGTAGTCGCGGGGGCTCTCGAGCAGGGTTCCCGCCTCCTGCTCCGGGCTCCACTTCTCCTTCCCGTTCTCGCTGTTGTAGGCAGGCGAGATGGCGGGGCGCTTGGTGGTCCAGATCTTGCCGTTGGGCCGGCGGGTGATGTGGGAGTTCTGTGTGGTGTCAGGCGGTGGCACTTTGGTGGTGGTGGAGGTGTAGTGGAACATATCATGCAGGTTGTACAGATGGGGGACCAGGTGCTTCCAGAAAGCCACCTTGGTGGCCCGATAGTGGTCGCGTACCCGTGGCTTCAGCCCGATGTGCAGGTACAGCTGGTCGCGGGGGTTGTACTTGGACCAGGCCACCTCCTCAAACCGGTTGGCCTTGGTATGGATGAACTTGGTGTCCTGGGGGACTGGCTTTTTGGGGGTCGCGGGGGTTGTACTTGGACCAGGCCACCTCCTCAAACCGGTTGGCCTTGGTATGGATGAACTTGGTGTCCTGGGGGACTGGCTTGTTGGGGTCCCTGAAAAACACAGGCAAAATAGAGCTAGCACCAGTAAAAGCCGGAGAGGAGAGGAGGGAGTGCTGGACGCAGAGATGGAGGCTGGGGGGGTACCTTGCCAGTGGTGGCACAGGGTGGGCTGGTGAAAGGTCCTGCATGGCTGGGCAGCACCCCAGCCCTGGGTCAAGTCTCACCCATAATAACCACGGCCAACCAACCTCCCCACCTCTGCGCCCCAGTCCTGGGGGCTGGCCATGCTCTCAGCTTCTTGCTGTGTGGTTGATGTCCTGACCCCAGTGAAGGTGCAGCACACAGACCTCTGAGCACGGGGGGCTTAGTGTCCCACACCAGGCATGACACTCCCCTCCCACAGCATGGTCCCAAGGAGTGCAGCTGCACTGAGTGCAGACCCCCTCCCAGGCACAGCACCCATCCCCACTCACCCTGTCTTGGCAAAGTTGGTCCAGTAGGTCATCACCACAGCACTGAGCATGATGTCGTTCTTGGAGAAGTTGCAGGGAAGGCGGTCTGTGTGGCCAACACTGGGG
>NW_009204031.1:1984-9869 GCF_000690835.1 Fulmarus glacialis
TGGGGATCCCAAACACGTAAGGCACCTCGTCCCCGTGGGCCGCGTCGGACCACGCAGGCTTCATCAGGCTCTGGCAGTGGTGGTAGAAGGCATAGAAGTAGGTGGGGGAGCCATAGCGGGCATGCAGGTCAGCCGTCACCACTGATGGCTCTACCCACTGGTGGTCAGTGAAGAGGGCCACCAGAGTCTTGCGACGTGTCTCGGGGTTGTCCCTGTCAGCCCAGTCCGTGTACATGAACTTGATGGTTTCCCGCAAGGTGTCTTTGCCCTCGGGGTAGCCGTACAGGTTGTCTACAAAGTTGGAGACTGAGTAATCAAAGTCACTGCCTGAGACGCCGTCCTCGGGGTCCACCACGCCCTCCACGAACTTCAGCCCCTCTCCCTGGTTGACCCCCAGCATGATATCATAGTTCAGGAACTCGCCCTGCTCCATCAGGATCTCGGGGTCGTCCGGGATCACATCCCCGTCAATGACCGGCCCAAAGGCCACATGGTAGCGAGCCGGCTGGATGTCTTGCTCCACCAGCTCCTTGGCAGTCTTCTGCCGCAGGCAGTCCACCATGTCCACTGTGTCTAGCACATTGCAGCCTACCTTGTCGGCCAGCATGCTGGTGTACTTCACGGGCTGGTAGTTCACTGCCCAGCTGGAGAGCGCGGAGCCACTCTGGATGATGGCTCTCTGGAAGAGACCTGCAAGACAGGAAAGGAGCAGAGGAAGCTCGCAGTGGGGTGAGTGCCGTTCCAACACCCCAGTGCCGCAGTGCAGGATGCAGTGTGGAGAAGGCATTGATGCTCTTGGACCCCTGCAAGGACCCAGTGTTCCAGCCCATGCCTGCCCTTGACCCAGGCTGTGCTGCCTGTTGAGCTGGGCTCGCTGGGGGGGCTCAGCTCAGGGTCACCACAACGGTGGCAGGGTGATAGGTGGGCATGCAGTGGGTGCTCCTGGCAGCAACCAAGGGCTGCTGTGCTTCCTGAGGATCCCATTGCAGGGGATGGCCCGGCATCGCTCTGTCCCGTTGCAGGGAGGAGAGGGCCCATGGTTGCATCATAGCCTGGCCTTGCTGAGCAGCCCATGCTATCCCAGCCACCCCAAGGATGTCTTGCCTGACCCCCTGGGGGGACTCAGCGCCATCCTTCAGCTCAGGGTGGCACTGGCTTCACTGAGCAGCCAGGCTGCACGCTGGCAGCAGCGGGAGGGTTAACGCCTGCTCGGGGACACTTAACCCTGCATGTCCCACCCTACAGCTTTGTCAGGGTCCCCCTCGCCCCCCTCCCTGCCGCTTCCTGCCCAGCTGGGGCTGCTCGGCGCCAATCCGGCCCTGCAGGAGCACACTGCCAGATGCACAAAGAGGGCCTTTCTGCCACCGGGAACACAGAGGGAGTGGACTTTCGCCCTGGAAAACGGGGCCACAAAGGCCCTGGCCCAGGCGGAGGAATGCGTGGCTGTGCTCCAGCCCCATGTCAATGGCGCTTGTGCTCAGAATACAAAGGGCGGCGAGGAAGCGGAGGCTCCGGGGTGGTGAAAGGCAACCGGGCTCAGGGTGCACCCTGGGGTCCCTGCTCTCTAGCCAGACCATTCCTGCACCCTGAGTGCTGCCCTCGCTGGACCCCAGCATTCACTCACCGCAAGGGATTGTCTCAGGCGGTCCCCAAATGGTGCTGGCACAGCAGCGTGGTGGCCACAGGGCTGCCCCCAGACCCCCTGAAATGTGGAGCGCCTGCGTGAGTCCCCCTGAGCAGCCAAGGCTGTGCCGCTCTGCAGGGGAGCATGCACCTTCCCGCAGCAGAAGTTTTAGGAGGCTCCTGGCTCCCGGCCACCATGTCCATAGCTCTTGTCTGCACGCACAGTCCTCGCTCTGCCAAGTACCTGACGTACAGTCCCATGCACTTGGACAAAGAGAAGTCACAAGCTCTGTTTGTCACCTCCTGGCGCCCTAGAAAGTCATACCAACCTATGAGCTGGAGACTGGCCATGGGTTTGCTTGCTCTGTGCCATCATCCATGTGCCAAAGAGACAGGATGGGGGTTCCCTGGCTCCCAGGAGATGCCATCCCAGCAGCAGCTATTGCTCCCCGCCATCACTTCCCAGACAGGCCCACCGGGCTGGGCTCTGCCCCTGCCCGCCCCTGCCTGGGGAAGCACAGGCAGCTGGTGTCACCAACAGCTGGTCATGTCCCTGATGGAGCCCTTCACTGTGTCTCTGCATGGCCACATCCTGACCCAGGAGGACCGAGAAGTCTGTGGGAGGCCAGACCTGCCACATTCTCCCCCTCCACACCAGCACCCAGCTGAAGCCTAACAAGCACCCCAGGGAGACATCGCCACCCTGCAGCTCAACCCGGAGCCCTCCAGCCTGCTGGGGCACAGGCAAGGAAGATGGAGCTCTGCCTTCCCTGTCTATTCCCCTCTCAGGTGAGGGTCCTGATGCACCCCATGTCCTGCAGAGCTAGCTGCCACAGCACAGCGGAGCCAAGCGGTGAAACCAGGGCTCTGCCAGAGGGTGCCCAATGCTGCAGGCTGCTGCCAGCTCCTGATTGCCCCTTCGCTTTGCACAGTAGCTGAGACTGGAAACACCTCTGGCATTGTCTGGGCCAAGCCCTGCTTAAAGCAGGGTGCTAGGTGCCTTGTCCAGCTGAGGTCTGAACAACCCTGGAGCTGGCAGTGAAGGGCAGCAGCCCCCACGGAGCCAGACGTGGGGCAAAGAAAGCACAAGAGGTTTTCGCGGCAGCAACTGCTCCTGCCCTGGCATGGCCAGCTGGGGAGAGAAACAGCACTTTGGCTTCCTTGGCGAGGAATCCACCCACCTACAAGGGCTGAGGCTGGCAGGGGAGCCGTGGGTCTCCCCAGCAGCCAGACACAGCGTGCGCTGCACCAGCCTCCAGTGTCTGCCTCTCACAGCGCCTGGCAGAGCAGGCACAAATTAGCAGCTTCATTAATAGCTCTTGATCACTATGAGTTTTATTTTGATGTGATAAAAACAAACCCGCCTGGTCTGCAGGCTGCATCTTAGCGCAGATCCCCTGCCGTGCTCCAGAGCCAGCTGCCACGTCCCTGGGGAGATGGGTGCTCCGGCACAGGGGTTTTTTTGAGGTCATTTTTTGGCCATTGGCTTTGATGCAACACTGGCTGCAGCACTGAGTGCTCTGCTGCCACAGCAGAGGGGACCACACCACAGGCATTGGGGCTGGATGGGGCAGCAAAGGACATGCACGCTGGGTGCAGGGTTTAGTGGCAGAAAGTCTAGTGTCACCTGAAAAGTGCTATACTGGCATGACAGTATTTTTCGTGGCTGGGGAGGCCGGGGGCAAAAAACCAATCCGCTCCAGCCCACCCCCAGCCCCTCTCGATGCTGCTCCCTCCATCCCAGGCCCATACGAGTGGTTGGGGCCACCTGGGCAGCCAAGCACATGGTCCTGCATCCAAAGAGGTGTCACCATCTGGCCACGAAAACCAGTCTGCAGTCTTGGGGCTGCCCTGCCAGAAGCACCCAATGCCAGAGAGGAGACTCCTGGACTGAGCGCACCTCCCTGCCTGCCTCCCAGGCACTCCCAGGAGCACCCTAAGAAGCATCACAAATGCATTACACCCAGCGTCCTCTCCCCGGCCTTTCACACTCAGTACGGGCAGAGAAAACCCTTTTTCTTTCTGCAGGAGCTTTCAGCCTGTAAAAGACTGGCCAGGGTGCCTGCACAAGGGCAGGAGGGCATGCAGAGCCCCAGGTATCCACACAGGGACGCCACGGCCCCACACAGGCCCCAGCAGCCGCAGAGCATCCCCTGCCCACTGCTCAGAAATGAGTCTGCAAAGATCTACCCGTGCTCTTTTCGTACACACTGCTCAATTTACCATCTAACACAAGTGAAACATCGTCTGGCTTTAGCTGTCAAAAGCATCTCCATCTGTGGGCTAGAAAGCTGCTGCCTGCCCTGCATGGGTCTGGGTAGCTGGGAATCCTACCCCAGGAGCCCCAAAAGTGGTGAGGGCAGCCCTGGTCCCGCCTTGCTCTGGCATTGCAACATCGGCAGTGGTTCTGTAGGTATAACTCATCTTTTCCATGTTCTTGAGCTTATTGTAGTCTAATAGCTGTTAATATTTGTCCAAGTTACCTGAAGAGGATGGGGCAACAACCCTAGGAGCATCCTGCTCAGGAGCTGGCACGGGGCAAGCAGGAGGACAGAGGGGGCTGACTTCAGGCACTGGGTACTCACACAGAAGCACGGGCTGAGTACAAGTGTCCTGAGCACCCTGCTCGGCGGATGGCAGGGAAAGGGGCTTACCCAGAACAGACGTGTCCTGAGCAGGCAACAGCAGCTCCATACTTCAGCTTTACCTGCCTTTTTGTTTCGCCCTGCTTTACTCAAACATGTCAGGGCACCAGTGATGGTGACAGCAGAGCCAGCAGGCTGTGAGGCAGTCATGGAAGACCAGAGAACACCATGGACTTAATGTGGGAGCGCCCAAGCTGCCAGCTTTTGGGAAGCAGCTGCCCACCAGGTCCAGACATGCCTCTGTTGTCGGGTCTGTGGGGCAGAGCATTCCGCAGAGCTCTGGTCCTTGGGGCACTAAGGGGAGCCCAGTGGTGGCAACAGCCATCCCGAGAGCAGGAGCACTCTGCACAGGGTGGGTTGGTGCTGGCTGTGCCATGGGCTCTGGCACAGGGGCAACAGGGGGAATTGGTGGGCTCCAGAGCCTGCTTGGGATATCCCACCACTCAGGAAGCTCTGGAGCTTCTCTTCATACTCTGATCCCATGGGCCATAGCAGCATGTCTCAGCCTCTCTGCTTCAGTTTGCTGGCCCATCTGAGGAGAGGCTGGCAGCAACTGCAACTGCTGGGCACCCTAACGGGCAGCAGGGATGGGTGCGGAGGCGCGGGCAGCCTGTCAGCCCCACTCTAGTCCCTGGGGAAGGGCCACCAGTGGGAAGCAGAGCCCAGCATGGCAACGGGTCTCTGCGTGAGTGTGGGCTCACCATTGCAGGGCAAGTGGTTTGCCAGAATCAAGCAAGTTTAACCGAAGGGGCACCTGGAGAAATCTGGGAGAAGAGAGATGTTTTGGGTTTGCCTTTGACTCTGTGGTGAACTGCCAGCATCCTACGAGCCCTGTGCCAGGTCTGGGCTCAGCAGGGTGCTGCCCTTCACTCCCCCGCCATGAGCACAGGCTCTGCCACCTCTTACGGCAGCTAACATCAGCCTCGTGCTGCCCAAGGCAAACACCTGCAAACCTCCATACCACAATACTACCAAGCAGACCGTGATGCTGGTGCTGATGACCATCGCAGCAGCCTGGGCTGAGATCATTCACAATCAGTCCATCAACACCTCCCAGGGTCGGAGGAAGGCTGCTCCACTTTGCCAGCAGCCTGGCCAGCACCAGCTTCCTCCCATACACCCTCTGTCATGCTATCAGCTCTGCTAAGGTTCTGAAGGTCTCCTTCATTCCTGTGCGGTTCCCGTGCTGTTGAGCAGGGCTGCAGCTCTTTGCAACGGCTTCAAGTGTAATTTTTTGTGTGTCTCTGAGGTGCAGACTCATGCCTGTGTCCACTGCCCATATGTGTCTCCTTCCCTGCACCACGCTTGGGGACACAGCACTGGAAGAGGGCTGCACTCTCATATAAAGTCTCTGTGACCAAGTCCCTGGCAGGCTGGTCCCCTGTGGACCACGTCCAGTTCAGGCTTTGCTCCTGTGATTTCCTTTATTTAGGAAGTTTATCGAGAACACCTCTACTCCCATTGTTAATTTTTTTTTCCCCCAGTGCTCAATGTAAATGTCTTTGCAGGTGGTTTACATTCATTTGCTCTTATGCCAACACAATCTTTCAGCGTAAATAATTCCTTTCTTTATCTAGAGTAAACAGTGTGCTGTATTTATAGATATCAATCATATCACTTCCACCTGTGTTTTTCTAGTTGCAGCACTTCCAGCTCTCCCAGTCTCGCAAGATGGGGCCCTCCATCCCTCCCCAGGCTCAGGTCTGGCTTTCCCTCTATTCTGGTATGAATACCTTTCCTAGCACTGAGATCTGTGCTCCTGGTGCCCTGCATGATGCCCTACACCCCCTCCACACCTGCACGTGGGCAATCCGGACACCTGGGCAGGACGCAGCAGGAGGGGTCCCCACCTCTCCCCACGCCCAGGTGCTGACCCCGGGCTGCAGCCCCGCACGCTGGGAGCACCAGCTCCATCCCTGACTCCCATGTGGTCTGCTGCTGGCCTCTCCTTGCCCACGATGAGAAGGTTTTGCTTCCTGGCCCTGGGTCAGGCTCTCACCAGTGACTAATTAAAAAGCAGACCTGACTTTTTGCTAGGGTGGCTGACAGTACCTGGGCAGGCTCCCTTCCCCAGGTTAGCATCAGCAGGGTGCTTGCTCGCAGCCACAGCATCCTCGGGGACAGCTGGCACCTACCTTCAGAGTGGTGGGAGAGGGTGAGCAGGCTGACACAGGAGGCACCGATGCCGGAACCAAAGACAGTGATCCGCAAGGGATCTCCCCCGAAGAAGGCAATGTTCTCGCTGACCCAGCGCAGTGCCTGTATCTGGTCCAGGAGCCCATAATTGCCTTTGGCAGCCTGGTCCCCTGTGCTCAGGAACCCTGTGGGCCAAAGGGAGCCTGATTAGGGATGAGGAAGCAGGGGGTGTCCTGACCTCCCACCCCCCTTCCCTAGGCCTAGGGAAACTTCTATGGCACCCTATCCCACCATAACATGAGACCCCACTACCAGGAGAGTCCTGTGAGCTCTAAGCTGGAGCAGGGACATCACCGAGCTCTAGCCACCCTCTGCACGGCACAGAGGGGCGAAAGGCTACGAGTGCAGCTGCAAGCCCTGGGGAGCCTCTCCAGCCAAATGCAAGCAGTTATAGGGTGATGGGCACGAAGCCTTGTCCTACCCGTACCACCACCTATGCTAATAACAAATCAAGACATCTCACGCATGCTCCAAGGAAACTTAAGAAAGCACCAGTGGCTGCAGGCAGGCTGAGTGTGTGCACAGCCAATGCTTTCCATGGACTAACATGGCCCGGAGGAGGCTCTATAAATGTAAGGAGGTGGGCTGGGCAGAGAGGAACCTACTGCAGCTTAAAATACAAAGGCTCTCAGTGAGGAAGATGCTGAGAAATGCTTTCAATAGCAAAGGGAACACCCAAGATAAGCTATCAGTGTTTCGATTGCAAAGCAGGAAGCCAAAACCATTGGCAGGTAATGCCGGCAGACAGAGAGTGGCACCGGAGCTGCTCCAGCACTGGAGGTGCTCTGACCAGGCATGCTGCAGCACTTCAATGGCGATGACGATGGCACCGTTTAAGTCTTATTTCTATTGTGACTTAAGTCTCTTAAATTTGCACCTATCCATCTTAAAGGCCTGACTTTTAATATTGAAGGGTCTTGAATAGGCTTGTTTTTACTGAAAAGCCTATTTTCTACCAGGTAACAGTCATCTTCCCCAAGAGGCTATGAGGTCTGGAGGCCATCAGAGGGATGTGCTGCCCCGGATACCGGCTGGGAGCCCACCTGCCTGGGGAGAGTGCCATGCCAGGCTGGATGGCTAGGAAAAGAGCCTGCCAGCAGCTTGGCTGGGAAGGAGCTCTCCCCAAACCTCCACACCCCTTGTTCTCTCTGCTGCTAAGGGAGGCAGCAGTGATGCTCCAGGCAAATCTCCTGTATCCCAGCCCCCAGGGGTTTCTGCTGCAGCAGGCAGGGGACCGCATTGCCTTTTGGCCCTGTGTCCCATTTCACCTCTCTAGGTCACCAGTGCTCATGAAAATGGAACTGCCACCCTTCTCTATATGGCACCTGACAGCCTTTGGTGACCCCCCTCTGTAGACACCTAGGCTGTGGTGGGTGGCTGCGGGGGTCCCGGCAGCTCAGCCGGCTTGGAGGCAGCCTGTG
>NW_009204032.1:0-24499 GCF_000690835.1 Fulmarus glacialis
AGCCCCGTCCTCTGCGCCGCCGGGGAGTGCTGTGGGGCAAAACCGCCGCGGGGGGGTCCCGGGAAGGTCTGGTGCCCGAAACGAGCCGCAGGCGAGGCAGCCGGTATTCAGCGGGCCGAAAGGTTTCGGGTGGTGGCCGTTACGCCGCGGGGGAGAAGGGCCGCAGAAGCCCACGTCTGGCGGCCTTGGGCGGGTGGTGAACACAACGGCTAAGAAAGGGGGTGGTTTTTGCTGGGAAGCGCTCTGCTGCGAGGCAGGGGGCGGAGGTTACGTTGCAGATGATAGCTGGGTCTTGTGAGGTCCTCTTAATAGTCTGCCTCAGGACCTCCCCTGAGGAATGACCTGCCAGTCGTGCGCCCCTTGGGGGGCTGCCCAGGGAAAGTGCAGAGGAGCTTGATGTGGCTCAGCCCTGGTCCAACATCTGAAGGATTGGGTGGTTAAAGGACTTTCTGGCTTGCAGGTGGCAGCCGTTGTATTTAATAACTATCCATGGACCTTTCTGTACAAATACTTCCGTTCTCTTGGTGTCTGTGGCATCTGGTGGCAGTGAGTTCCACAGTTTTCATTGGGTGTTACATGAACAAAAGATTCAATTGCTCTAAAAATCTGTCAGCTCATAATTATAACTGGCACCTCCTAATTCTTGTGTTACGAGCGAGTGAATAACTTCCATATTCACCTTTTTGACATGATTACTGATTTTGCTGATCTCTACCATATTCTCCCTGGTTGCTTTTTTTTCTGTGCTGGAGAAAATATGTTCCTTTAATCGCTACCATGCAGAACCCATTCTGACTGTGATCATTCTGGTGCTCTTCTCTGTACCTCTGTAGTTCCGTGATACCCTTGTTGAGACAGTGGGAGAAGGATTGCATGGAAACAGCATAAAAGACTGCTGTGTGCTGAGTACTTCAGAAAACTGTTTTCTCTTTAGCTGCCTAAGCATGAAGCATTTTTGCCCCAGTAGTGTGGTCAAGTACACAAAAATCTGATACTAAACGTTTTGAAAGCTTAAAAGCTGTAGGCCTTCTAAACTCGTCTGGGAAACTTAAAATGGTCTCTGAAAGACTTAAAAAGGTCTCTGTGAAAAGCCTGGGGCTGATGTCAAACTTTGCGAATATCCTTTTTTATTGATCAAATAGATACGTTCCTGTATTTAGTACCCATAATGAAAACTTTTAAAGTCTGAGTTGACTGAAACTTGAAGTAGAAGCACCAGGAGACAAATAAAATGAACCTACAATACAACATTAAAAGATCTTGTGACTTTTGAAGCCAATCCGGGGGGGGGGGGGGGGGGGTTTTGTTGTTGGTTTTGTTTTTTTTTTTTTTTTTTTTTTTTTTTTTTTAAATGTGATTCAGAAACTTCTCACGTTTCAGTTTGATATTGATGCAGTTTGGGCCCATGTGACTTCCCAAAGTCCCAAAGGGTCACTGAGTCAAATGGGGGAATAGAAGTGAGAGAGCTTCCTGGTTTTCTGTACAGCCCTCTGGCAGGTAGCTTACAACACTTCCTTGGAGAATGAATAGTTACTACCTACTGCCTTGCAGTTTGTTGATTCACAGTTCCTACATGAAACCATCTGTAAATATTAGCCTGTGTAATTTGTAGCGATATTAAACAATGATGAGAATCCTACTTAAGAAAAAAATTGATAGCTTTCCATATGGTTCCAAAAAGCTTAACACTGATACTAGTTAGCACGGTGTAGGAACAGCACAGTTCTGACTCATCCGTAAAAATGAAGACTTAGTGAAACATTAATTTTCCAAAATTACGGAATGTTTTAATGTGATTGTAATTGCCCCTTTGTGCTTTTAATTTATTAACATTGTTATAACAAATTATAACTCATTGTAACCAAATGCTTTAGATGTGAAAGAACCAGGCTGGTATGCTGGCATCTTGATATAAAGATGGTGTATGTATAATGCAATCATAGCGTATCCATTCTCATTTACTTGGAGCAACTTATGCTAATTTGGGGGTTTCTTTTGCATTGGTATTGTGATGCTTTTTTGTCTCAGGCTCAGTCTTTTACGTCTTCACATCTTGCCTTTCTATAATGTGTTTTTTAGGGAGCTGCACCTAGACTCAGGACAGCCGGGAGAGCTGGATCTTGTGCAAAGGAGGCACAGCAAACTAGTGTAAGCGATGCTGGGGAGGGGAGCCCTGTGGAAACTCTGATGTGAGCTAAAGAGTATGTTGCAACGATGTCTGATTAGTTCACCAGGAGCCAATGTGAGTCTGGAACATCTAGCACTGCATATGAGCCTGGATGCAGTCCAGCGGCTTTCTTGCCCTATAGGATTGAAGTGTTAAGTCTTGCCGAACCAGATCTGTGCCTGTTTGGGTGTGTCCACACTGTGTTCCTGTTATCAGGAGAGCTGAGGAAGCCAGCACAGCCAGTGTCCATACAGAGGCCTGACCCTGCACCAGCATGGTTAGTGCTGAGCTGCAGATACTGATTCAGCCTGACTATTGGAGCCTGCATGCTGTACAGCTCCATAGTGCACAGAGATGAGCTCAGTTACAGTTCTGGGTCCAGGCTGGATTTGTGCCGTGCCCAACCAAGGGCTCACACTGAGTTCACTCTGGGCTTAACAGCACCAACATCCATCCCAGAGCCTCTCAAATCCGTCTGGACTTGCTGCCTAGCTCTCCTGGGAGCACAGCATAGGGATAAACTGGGCAAGCTCTACGAGATGCATTCATATTCCATGCTGCATGAAAGTACTTGTATGGCTGTGAATCTGCAGTGGTCTGGGATGCAGCCTGAGCTAATGAACACAGACCTGAATTGGCTCTACATGGAGCTTACCCTGGTGCCTCTGTTGCTTCAGCATTCTTGATCTGCAACTCATTACCTGTGGTATATCTGCAGATTGACCTTATCTGGTGTTGTATGTGTAGATGCATAAGCTAAAATGTGACTGAGCAGAAAATATCACTAAAAGCATTAAGAGGAAAGTTTATAGGGAGAGACTCAGTAGCACAAGGGGATTGCGTTTAAGACTAAGTCCATACCCTGACACTTTGCTGTTAATTTTTCTTATGGGTAAGGGAGCAGATCCATGGGAACATGGGATTTACTATAGGAAAAACTGACTGCAGTACCAAACTTTAGCTGTGCTTGTGTGTTCCCTCTTTCAGTGTTTGTAGTGTCAGATATTTGTATTCCATTGCATGCTACAGTTCTGATCTAGCAAAGAGTTTAAATTATATTCTTTAGAGCTTTACTGGATCAGGGCCATTGTCAGTACTTCCAAAAAGTAAAGCCTAAAACATTCTCTGAAATCTTTGGCTAGAGTTTGTCTAGCATTATTCCTTACCCATAAGGATCTTATCTGGACCCTCCCGTAGGAACTAAAATAGCAAATGTCATGTGTGCAGCCTTGGCAGTCAGTTTTGAACTTGGAGGACTTCTTTTGGTGAAATAGTGTGGGCTAACATGCCTATGAGACGTTCAAAGATTTTTATGCTTTTTTCATCTATTTGAAATACAAACAAACAATTCCCATTTTCCAAAACAGGACTAGCTGTATATTGTGATGGTGGCAGCAACTTGATAAAGAAATATGGGAAGCATAGTCTTCAGTTGCCTCTATAGAATGTGCTTTATCCAAGAAGGAAAGAATCCCTTAGTGTAAAAATAAAATAAATCATTATATTGAAAGCTTTTCATGTGCTAGAAACTGTTTATTGATTTGTAAACAGTCTTTGATATGCTTTGTCAGTAGTGCAAAATGCTTACCTGGGTACATCAGTGATAGCTGTCTAAGTTAGACTCAGAAATTTCTTTTCGTCTTTGGAGTTCATTTGCATTACTGGGGCTTCATGGCTCATGCTTCTGATAACTGGAATATATTCAAACATGCTGTCTTATTCTGAACTAGTTTTTCTCTTCATTTTTGCTTAGAGGCCAAGGGATGCTGGGTGCCCGTAAGTCAAAAGTTCTTATCCTGTTTTGTGGGGTTAGATTATCATGAGCCCTTTATGCCCATTCAAGAAGGTAGATTGCTAAAGGATCTATTTTCACGCAGCCTATGCCACGAGCTATAGTATAGAGGAAGAAGCTCCAGTGGAGTGTTCACAGAGAAAACATAACTCTTTCCACAAGGTGCATGAGTGGAAGACTTGGCTGTGCTTCCCAGCGACAAGCCTATTGACAAACCAAGTAACCTGTATAAGCCTCTTCCCTAGTATACCTTGGGGACTATTTCAGTCTCTGTCTGAGACCCATGTCACCTATAGGGTAGCGTGGGATCTGCCTTTTTCATGGAAGACACAGTAGTGTCAGTTCAGAGTCTCTTACCATGGTTTACTAAAAATATATTTGCTTCAGATTTTTCAGGATGCAAAAGAAATTTGCTTGTCAGATACGCAGTTAGTAATTTGGGATGGTTGTACGTAGTGCAACAAGCGTAGAACTGTCGTGTTTGGCTCCACATAGTCTATGTGAACACTGTTTTGTGGGGTGGTCTTAGAGAGAAGGTAGTGCTGGAGAGAATCTATGAAACGGGCAGGATTTTATATCTCTATTGTTTATTGTGAGTAAGGAGATGAAAGGAGGCCCAGGGCTGAGAGTTATATTCCAGGCTTTAAACTGGGATTGCCCCAGTAATGCAAACAAACTCCAAAGATGAAAAGAAATTTCTGAGTCTAACTTGGACAGCTATCACTGATGTACCCAGGTAAGCGTTTTGCGCTACTGACACATTTTTATTATGTGTCATTGCATCCCTAGAGTTGCCCAATGAGTGGGCTTGGTCATGAGAGGGTTCATACGAACTGTATGAACTGTGTTAACTGTGTGAAAAAATGTTTTGCGTGAGATGTGCGCGGGTATGTATACATAAAATATCTAAAACCCCTGAATTTGATAACTAATAATATAATTAAAATGAATTAATTTGTGGAAAAGTCCCTTTACTAAATAATGTACATTTTCCTGGAATGAACAGCAACAGGAAACTAAGCATTATAACCTTGAAATTCCAGTCTATTTATTGAACACACGTAACTTTCATGTTACTTTTCTGGGTTAGGTAGTGTGGCCTGTTCACCTAAGTAAAGCTGGTATGTTACTGTCAGCTGGTTGAGATGACACGTCATGACTATAGAGTTCCCTTTTCATATCCTACCTACTGTCCTTCCTACAGGGTTTGCACAGAACTCCTTTTCCCCAGGTCATGAACAACCCTGCAGATATAGTTTATATAGTCAAAGCTAGTAATAGTCCATGTGGCTCACAAATTATGGAAAATGGCTACCAATGTTAATAGGGCTCTTCAGAGGAAGAGCCAAGCCACTTTCTTCTGCTGAGTCTTTGGATGTTGCACCACTCCTGACATTCTTCCTCTCCAGATATCCTACATGTTGGATATCTGTCTGGGACCTTCTCTGGAGCACAACCAGCTGGAGGTTCCCCCAACAACAGAATTCCATCCAGGATGTTCACAATCAGAGTACTACCAACTGGAGGTTCCCTCTGGTGATGGATTCCTGTCCAGGACTGTCAACAACGGGAGCACTACTGGAACTTCCCACTTTGGTTGCTGAGATAGGGGTCACTGCAGTATGAAAGTACTGGCCAAGGTCGAGGAGAGAAGTGATTGCTTCCTGTAACCTGGCCAAAGAGTCAGTCCTGGGGAAAGGATAACACCATTCAGTTCAAGGCATTCTGAGTTAGAAACTGCAAGATCCATTTCCTCTTCCTCTGGTCTGTCACGGCATATGGTACCCTCAAACTCTGCGTTGCAGCGCAGGTCAGTAAAACCCATCAGTGTTGTACACAAAGAAGACAAAAGCCTGGCAAGCTGCCCCCTGGACACCTGCCTGGCTCTGCCCAACAGTACCTGTGGGCACTGACCCCTATGATAGATTGCCAAAATTTCATTTCACCTAAGAGAAAACAGGAAAAAAGAGAAAACAGCAGAGCCCATGGTCCTGTCTTAAGAGAGTCATAGCTATTCCTGCCAATGGGGCCCTTAAATGCAGTGTTGCTATTTGAGAGAGGAGGGAGAATAGATAAATTTTTCACAGTACAGCTGTATTTTATTCAGTAGGTTTTGTTTGTGTCGGTTTTTATAAACATTTCTGTTCTCCCTTCAGGGGATAAAAGATACTTTTCTTTAAGCCCTCAAGGATCTAATAGCATATATACAGACTTTTTTGGTTGTTGTTTGGCCAACCCATGTTGCACTATTTTTTCCTAGGAACCACCATTTCCAGTGCAGATTTAAAATACTAAAGTGAAAACTATGTAGCTGGTTACCTTACTGTATGATAAATGCTGTGCTGGAGTTCATGTCTTCTCTGATGTACTCTTCGCCCCGTGCACTGCCCCAGCCCCCTTTTCTCTTTTCCTGGGGGGGACATGTTCATAAGGGTGGTTAGGGCAGATGGTTTGAGATCAATAACCGTTGAGAAAGTAGGTCTACCCGAAATGCTTAATTTTAAATTGATTTATCCTTCAATATGACCTTGCGCACAAGTCAACTTGGAAGATCAGAGCCTTTGTGTGGAACTTGCTCTGGATTTTCATGAAGTTTTTAACTGTCCAAAGCTAAGTTTTATTTTTCTAGCTATTAGACTAAAAACGGTATTTAACATTTTAAAGAAGTTTGATTTGGCCATGTTTCTATAGAAAATCAGAGTATTATCCTTCTCTATCTTCCTTTCAGATGTGGCAGCTGTGATTCCAGGTTGACTGACAGATAAGTCTAGATGATACAGAAGGTCACCTGATCAAAACTATAAACTGTCAGAAAAAGATAAGACTAAGCATGGTGTGTTCCAAGAGGCACCTCAATGTTTACTCTAGCTTCTGTGCAGACTTCTCCAAGCTAGTTTGTTCTTAAGACTGGAGCAAGAACAGAGGATTATTCTGTTTCCTAGGAGTTGTAATTAATCTTGATCTGTTAAGACTTTCCATCAGCCAGGCTGCCCTCTTCAAATACCGTATTGGATAAAGGAGAGATCATTCTTTGCTGCTATGACTTTGTATTTCCTAAGAACTTGACAGAATTCTTACTTCAGTTGATGGTAAAATTCTGGTTGAGGGCATTTGGATAAGACAAGCTTAGAACTATGCTTTTGCCTAGAAACTCTTGCTCTTATAGCCCAGCCTTCTTAGGAGCCAATTAACTGCAGTCTGAAACTGCAAAGAAGACAGAACTTGGAATTAGTGCATGTCTGCACATACATAAATATACTTCTGAAAGACACCAGTTTATGCTGTTTGTCTCTAATTTCCCCCAAAACTTTTTACCTGTTTGGTTATGCAGTATTGTCTCTGTTCCACAGAACAAATTTCACAGTGCTCATCCATGTATTGTAGGTCGGTTAACCTTTTCTTATAATTATGAATGTTTTGAATATGGGTCCTTACTCAGTATCATTATGATTTATTAGATCTTAATCTATAATTATAAATTTGTAATCTTTAATGACTCCTTTTCTTTCTAAAGCCTGTGGGGGAAAATAGCTGCACTTAAGTACTTACAGAAAGTCATTCAGAAATTAGATTTACTCATAAGGTGATATTTACAGATTAATTGGCCATGAGTTCTTGGCCAAGTTTAATGGAAAACTGAGAACCTGTAAGTTGGGGTCAATTAGGGGTTATTTTAAAAATAGCTCATGTAGTTGTTGTGGTCAACTACAGCTCATGTAGTTATGACCTGTGGTCATTATTCAATGTAGTGCTCTAAAGTCTGTCCTAATAGCAAAACATCCATTGTCTTCAACAGTGGAAGGACCGGTGAATGTATCAAAAGTAAAGCAAGCATTTAGTACTCTATTTGCATTCTTTCAGACTGCAGAATTTAAACATAAGTGGAGTGTATTTGTATGAGTTACATATATGTGTACTTACACTGTACATGTGTATATAAAGTATAGTAAAAGTGCAGTCACATACTGAAAGTGTTTATCGTGTATCTTTGATCCTTTTTGGCATCGGCTAGCTTTTGTCCGCTGGTCCAACAAGACCAAGTCACTTGATATAAATTCTTAATAACTTCAAGCAGAATTTGGATGTCTGCTAAGTAAATGATACTTGGCTAAGTATAAAGAATGAAGTCCTTTTTTTGGGGGGTGGGGAGGTGGGGGGGGAAATGTCTGTCAGAAGTTTTTCCACTGTCCTTAGGCATCACAGAATTCATAAAGTATTCATTTGGATATCATGAAATAAAGCATTTTCCCCACTCCTACCTCCAGTTTTCACATAATCCACGTCATATTTCTACTTCTTCCTTTTTTCTGTCTTCCTTTCCCACAACTTCTGTTTGTACAAGTTTGATCTGTAAATGACCCTGGCCTAAGCTCTGTGATGGACAGCCTAACAATTTGCAGTTTTAATGGTCATTTTCTTTGATCTCTAAGGAGACAAAAGGAGGACTATGAAATGCTATAAATATTGGAAGGGGAGATTGTAAATCAGCCCTAATCCTGTTGCTGAACTGAAAATGACTATAATAGTAAACATGAAACATGTGACTTCATTGCATGACTTAATGTCAGGATTTGCAGTATTTTTGTGTGTGTTGGGTTTAATTTCTTTTACACTGAGAACTGAAACTTGAACTGATAGGAATGACAGCATTTAGCTTCAGAAGTGGTGAGATATGAGAAGCACTCCTAATCCGAAATAGAGAAACTCTGGAAGTTTTAGAGCTGTTTTGCCCCTGTGATGGTTATTTTATAAAGGCAGTACATGACGACATGGTGTTCTTCAGGTACTTGCTTGGGACAAACTGCATCGTTTATTCATATTTTTCCTTCTTGGAATAAAATACCGGTTTTGAACTCATTAACCTCCCTCCCCAACCATTCTAGACCACACTATTACAGATTGAGGTGCATACATAGATGTCTACATGTAAATAAGTTTAAGCTCTATTTGTACATATGTACTCACATGTGAAAAAGGGGGGAGTGTTATCAAGAATACAGGCATGATTTAGTGTCATTGTGTATGAATAGGCAAACTCTAAATACTGTATTGATGACCTTTCAATAAAGGGAGAATGCATAATGGTTAGCAACCATGATTTTCAGAAAAAAATCATAGTGTTGCTGTTAAGATTATTAACTGCTTTGAAGATTTGTCAGTATGGATAAACTAAAAAACCTCTTGTCATTTGGCATCCTAGCAAATGCCAGTGACTGTACTTTCTTAGCACAAGCTAAAGAAGATAACCCCAAATCTTAGGATACCCTTGCATACCTCTTTATTATGTTCTGTGAGGACAGAGCATTTTTCTTTAAATCGTTGCATGTAAGACTGTAAATTCAGAAGAAGGATTTGTATACTAAATACCAGATTTAAATACTTAGAACTGCACATAATACTTTCCGAAATGCATGGATCAAGCTACTGACAGGCTGCAGAACTCTTGCTTGCTCTACCTGGTGCAGGTCTTAATTGTGTCAGCGCACTAGTCAGTAATAGCAATATGGGAAATACCTACTAGCCTGAAATCAGCAATGGTTTTTCATTGGGAGAATCATCTCAGCGTTTTGTGGTGGTTATAAATTTACTACGTGTATATGTATATATGATGCTATAGCTTCTGATTTTTATACAGATGTATTACTGATTTTAGACTCTAGGTTGTTTTGTATCACTCACTTCAGGGAATTGTTGCTTATATATATGCACCTGTGGAAGGGAAGCAGTCAGGTGCTCAACAGTTATGAGGATAGAGTTGAGTCACACTGGAATTTGACTATTTCTTATATTAACTTGTCAAAACATTGGATTGTAATACAAAGCTTGCAGGAATACTTTCTACACATGTAGAATGTGCTTTCCCTTTTGTTAATTTTCAAAGAAGTGGAAAAAAAAAGATGGACACAGTCATCTTAATTTTTTCTTTAGATCAGAAAATGTAATATTTTGTTCAAACATTTTAATAGAACAATTATTCTTTTGTTTTTAAATATAATTTTCAAGTGAATTAACTGCTTGTGACAGGTGCTTTTTTAACAGTCGTGGAGAATTAAGTCCTTTTTTACCAAATCATATAGCAGTGTCAGTCAAAGATTTCTTTATCTGTTGTATTTAGGCATCACAGCTTTCTTCTGGAGTGACCATTCCTAAAAGTAAAAGGAAAAGTGGTAATTCCAGAACACGTTTTTTTTTTTTGCTGAGGTCAGTTATTGTCTGCTAGGATGATTGATGCTTGTTCGCTTTGAACTAAGCTGAGATTGCTGGCTCACTTCTTGTCCTTGAAGAGCATGAAGGTAAGAACTTTTGACCTGGATTAGATCTTGAAGCAATGATCTCTGAAGTGGAGGACCAATACTGAGATGCCATTCTGCTGGTTTTTTTTACTGCAGTTGGAATCTAAAATATTAAATAAACAATATTCTCCAGTTCTTTTCCTCCTGTCATTAACAGTGTACAAAGGTTTAGTGCAATCTTGTTTAATAACAGGACTAGCAAAAGAAAGAAATAGCTACACACTCATTAGAAACAAAATCAATTATTACTTTTAAAAACTACCTGCTTTCAATTAAGCAGGAAATTATCTAACCGGTTACTTAATTTGCTCTGGCTGGCAGTCTCTCAACTGCTTTATGCTGAGTGGAGCATGAAATTAAATATGTAACAACTATCCTAATGGTTATGTTTTTAGAAAACCAGCATTTAGAAATGGTATTTTGCATAGTATCAAAAGAAATAATGACATAAAAATAAATTACTACTGCTTCAATGCATTTGATATTTAAAAGAAAGAAATTAGTTCATTTTTGATTGTCTTATTAATAACAAAACAATCTTTGGTTTGACTGATGCAGATTTATATTTGGGAATTGGATTATTTGTTTAGGTGGTTGTTTCCCTTTCTTCCCCCGCCCCCGCTTGCAGGCTGTATATAATGGGTGAAAGTGTTGGTGTTAATCTCTTGCTGCTTCAGGTGTTAAGCTCCACCCCATGAGCATCAATTTTGTGTACAGTGTGCCTTTTGGTAAAATTATTGTAGGAATCTTCAAGAGATTTTGAAGTTTTCTGTTTGATGCTATTTGCTGGATCTTTCTCAGGGTACACTTTCTGTAGTGTTCCAGCTGGAACCCATGCTTTTCTTACTGCTTAAGAGAGATTTTCAGAGTCATATGTGGCAGGTCATTACCTGATTTTCAGAGGCCATCCCATTAGAGTTCAGTACTAGCTCACATACATGCCTTTAAAAAAATTGGGAACCTGGTGCAGAATGCTTCTGATTGTGCATTAGGAGACAGGTCAAGCTGATGGTCCAAGGTTTGTAAAAGTGCTTGAATCATCCAGTTGATTGTGTGTATTGGGGTCAACCCACCAGCCCCCTCCCCTGCCCCAGAAATTCACAAGCATTTACAATGGCAGAATGATCCACAAATTTGCACTATGTGAACTTGGCTATGCTGCCATCCAGCAAAATATATTTCGATTTGAATGTAACACCTTTGAATTGATTAACTTGGTGACACAAATCCATAGACTTCACTGTATTTATCACTTTCAGTTTTATTTAGATTTAACAAAAGAGAAATAATTTATACTATGATGCTAAGTTAGAATGAGTCTTTTTTAAATCCACAAGTATATCAAACAGCTATATGGATCACGGAAGTTTATCTTTTTTAACAAGTTAGTAGAAAAATGTCTAACGAAATTTTCTCAATCATAATTTTCTCAAATCATAATTATGATTTGAGATGCAGTAACTTATTACATTCCCCAATACCCAGATACAGACTATTTTGTTCTTCAGTTGGGTTTTAATGCTGTCTGGCTTCCAAAGAAAAGAAGTGTCATTTTGTAGATTCTTTAATGAACACATTTCTGTTCTCTACAAACTTGTGAATTGGAGCCACCAAAGCAGTAAAATTGTTGGACTCAGACATTCATTGTCTGCCACAACTTTTGAAAATGCTTTGAAATTTGGTAGAAAGTGTTGGTTCTTCCAAAAGTAATCCCACCCTTATATTGCAGAAGTAATGGTTGTGGTAGCAGCTGCCTGCATCTTACGAAAATTACTTGGTATTGTTAGTTGGCCATTAGTCTGCCAGGCTGTTCTGTTTTGTTTCTTGAATGGTGGACAATTTGTTAATTGTCCCAAATAATAAAAATAATAAAAATAAGCTCCAATTAAATTGGATCAGAACTGAAACAGAATATCTGACTTTTCATTTATGACCCCTTTACCCCTCTCTGGCATGTAATTTAGAAGGTGTCTCCAAATCTTCAAGAATATAAAATGACTTTGATTGTCCAGTGACACCCTTAATGAAGAAAGTGGCAAAAAGAAAGCAACTTGAGGAAATGAGCTCAGATGTTCAAAGTACTTAGAACAGCATCCCTATATGTCACCCCAATTTTCTCAAACTTCTCCAGTCACAGTCTTGAGGAAAAGTCACCTTTCCTTATTCCTGCCACTGGCATAAATTTTCTTTCACGATAGCCTGCAATCAGAGTCACTGAGCTGAAAAACCACCTGCTCTCTCTCAGTGATGCCTTCCCTCGAAGTTGATGGTGTCCTGTCAGCAGCTTAGCCAGACAGAACCACCGGCGCCATCTTCATTAGGGTAAAAGCTAATATAAACAAATAAAGGCGTTAGTGTAGATAGCAGAGTGAGAGTATTACTGAAAAATGTTTTGCAGAGTCAGTTGCTATGCCTTTAGTTTTAAAAATATATAAATGTTATATGAATCTCAAATCCGCTTTTATTTACATAAAATATTTATACATCAAGCAAGACAATTTCACAACTTTAAAATGTATTTTCCTGTTAGATTAATCTTTTCATATGCTAACCACATTACAAATAAACATTTTCATAGTCTCCACTACATGAGTGTGGCTAAAAGCTTCCTTGTTATTTTATAGTTACAGCATTTCAAATGTATCCCTTTTTGACGTGGTTAGGCAGCCTGCCAGTTTTACCACTAAATTATAGCAGAGAAAACACTCAGTAGAATTTGATTAGATTTCTTCCTTCTTCCCATGAGTAAGGCGAAGAAAATTTATGTTCAAAATGCAAGCTGGGTTCTAAAGAATTGAATATAGATCCATATTTGTAGTGTTAAAAATGCATGTGAGTTTTGTAGTTGAAAATACATCTTGTTTATAGCGCTGCTTTAGAGTACTGTTGTATTTTGTTCTGTTTCATCACTATCATCTGTAGAATGATAGAAAAGCGTTAGACTATACCAAAGTTAAGGTTTGTATTTCAGAGAATTACTGATGAGTATGTCTTAAGCTTTGCTATTAATAAGCAACTATATTAACAAAGTAGCTATTAAGACTGGATTCATCCCAACCAGTTGCAAGCATTTACCTAAGGGATCTAATTTAGAAGTGTGTTATCTATAGGCTGTACTTTTAAGGAGAAAGGCTGCATCTAACCGACCTCTGAGTATATGGTGTGGCATGTGTCGAAGCCCTAAGACTGATTTGTCCAAATTAGGGATCTAGTCAGAGCATATTGTGGTGTGCCTCTGGCCAAGAAGGTCAGGTTTCCTTCTTGTAATCAGGGCAGAATGGGAGAAGAGATCATGTGTGCCTGATTTTGACCGGATACAGAGTTGGAACATCTGAAACTGGGAGTTAGGAACCATTCCCAAGTATACAGACCATTGTCCAAAGATCTTCAGTGGGCTGAACTGCTCCTGAACTGCTCCTGAACTGCTCCATCTTTTCCCATGAACTACAAGCAGACTTATCTTCTAGAACTTACTCTCTCTCAGCTGCTAACTTGAATTCCTAGGTTGGCTGGTTTGTGAATTATGAATGCTCGTGACCAAAACCCCCTCAAGAGAGGTTTCTGAAAGACCGTATGTAGTGGTTTGTGATCACCATCTATTATACGTTTGATAGATGTCTGCATGAACAATTCACTCATGAGTGTGTATGATCATTATAATGACATGAAAACAAACTTGTTTATATTACAGTTGTTACTCAGTAGCACTGTTTTCATAATATATTTATATCCTTTAAGGATAGGAGAGACCATTGTGAACCGCTGTTAAATAACATAAACCAAGAAATTTTAGTCATCAGTCTCTGCAGAAGCTCATTCTGATGATCAGTTGAGTTGAAGTATGTATTTTACAAAAAATGTAGCGCAAAAGTTAAGGTGGATATAACTCTTTATTTAATCCCCATTCTAAGAGGCAAGCACAATAGCTGGTTAGGAGTCTCTTATTTCTGTAAATCTTTCATAGGAACAGAAGGGTTCAGAATCTGACATTATAAGTCCAATACATTTCACAAGTGATCCTTAAAAATGTACACTTGTTGCTGCTTGCAATGTGTGCTTTTTAAAGTGAACTGAAACATGTATTCATAGTTCCGTCTCCTACTGCCAAGCAAAGGAATTAAATGAGTAAGTTTAATGAATATAATGATTTAATTGTCTACTATATATAGATATGACATTAAACAAATCTTTAAAATCTTATGTGTGAGAATGTACTTAATAATTAACAAAATTTAATAAATGTGACTGATGTATATGATTCAATTAATTAGGGAAAAAACATTCTGTAAAACATGAGCAGTTGATGTAAAAATGTTTCATCAGGATTAACTTGGCTGTTAGGTTAAAAGAAACTAGTGTAGGAGGAAGACAGGTCCCACTGTATTTTTTTTTTAATAAACCCCATGAAAATCTTTGGATTTTCAAATCTAAAAAGATTTTAAAATCTGTTTTAGAAGGTGTTCACCAAAACATCAAGTGGCTGTGCAAATGGTAAAACCAGTGAGTCAGTAAGCCACACTAGCCTAATTATTCCAAGTAGAGAGGTAGTGTATGTAGCACAGTGTGGATTACTTATTGATTCTTTGTAAACAGCTTTCATAATAATGGACCAATTCAAAGCTCTTTGGCATCCGTCAGTGCACTCCTACTATTACCATCAACTTCCATTCCAACTCAGAGCCTGATCCAAAGCCTATTGAAGTTGATGAAAATGTTGTTACAACTTAGGTGATGTAAAGATCTAAACAATCTGTTCTGAAATTAAATATACTACTTCTTTTTACAACCTTTTTCTTGATTCTTCTGCTAATTTTGACAGCTCTCCGAGCTCTTGGGAGAACTTTCATTGAGCAAATGTTGATTTTTAGATCTAACTTTCTAAATGGGGGTTATTCTTCTGAATGTTCAAAATGTGTCCTGCCTGTAACTAAGAAAAATATGACATTGTCAGAGGAAGCAGCACAAAAAGCGGTGTGTGTGTTTATAGATAATTACATTTAAGTAGGGCAGCAGAACATTCATTTAACTTATGATTTGTATACAAATAAAAGATGTAATTGATTTAATTTATATCACCATGGATCGTTGGTAAATGTGACCTGAAAGGATCTATATTTTGGTCTGAAGCTCAATAACATCTTATTCCCTTTAAAGAGGATAATAGTAATCAACATCTTGTAGCCTTTGGGGATTGAGGTACTGTCTGTCCCTTAAAGACTGGAATTTTTCAAGCATTTATTGACACTGATGTTCCCATTGAAATAAATGGGATTGTTCATGGGATGGAAGTTACAATTTCTTTTACCTGTAAGAGTTTTCACAAAGACATGAGGACATAATTTATTGATCCATTTAAAAAATGTCAGTACCCCACAAGCCTCACAACATGGGCAGTCCAAATATACTGGAAAGGGAAAGGATGAAATGGAAAAGTAATCCCTTTTTGCTATTTCTGTGAGACTGATAGAAAATGACACTGCAAGAGAATGTAGGGTTACTCACTGAAGATGCAGTCAAGATAGATGATCTTCAGATTGCTTATTAGTGTATTTGTATGTCATCTTTCAGAGTGGGTGAACTCAGTAGGTGTGAATTAAAGTATGTTAGTTAGATATGTCCTGATCAATAGTCATGTTCTCAGAAATTTTGATTCCGGAGTGCAGATACTCAAGAAAGATGAAATAATTTTTGTCTGTAGGATGCTGTATCATACAAATGCCGGTTCCCTTCTTCAGCCAAATCAATTTCCAGTACAGTCTTTCTCTGCAACAAAATTAAAACATAAAGGTTGTGCTCTTACTCTTATATTAACTCCATGCACAAAATCTCTGATCATCCTCTGCTAACATATGGGCTTGAGACTGGGCCAAACCAGCTGCTTCACTGGGTGGGTCATATCAGGGGTAGGGATGCACTCACTCTCCTTTGAGCTCGGCTCTTTCGAAGGGAAAGCACAGGGTTCCAGCCTTGCGATTTCATGCTTCCATACGCCTCTTGGGTGCAGTGTCTTAAGTTAACCATGGTGCTTTTACTTCTCAGGCTATATGTTATAACATCTACTTGGTACTTTCTTGCTTTAAAAACAGCAGTAATAAGAACACTAGCTCTGTTACATGAGCTAGAACTGCAAAGAAAAGATCCCCCAGTAGTCTAATAGCAGTGGGATTGCAAACATATTTGTATAATTCCACAAAGTATACAAGCTATAAATACTATGTTTATTCTAAAGAAGAAATATGAAATGCAGTCACCAGACAAAATGTTTATTTTCTCTCTGTTCACGCATGTTTCCTCATCCTTTTGTAACCTCAATGTGGTAATATCTAAATAGTTTGTTCTACAGGAGAAGACATGCTGTGTGAAGAGGCAGGAACAGGAGCATTCACACCAGCCAGGATCTTGACTGGTTGATCATCTCTTGCTACTTATGATTTAGCAATAAAGAGAGAGATACAAGGTATTTCCTGGGGATTAATAACTGATAGGGAGGAGTTAATGGCCTGAGGTGCAGCTGAGGGCCATTAACCCCAGCTGGTCATCAATCCTCATTAAAAACCTCTGCAACTCAGTTCGCCAAACACAGTGAAGGACAAACCAATGTTTTAAGCACCTTTGTGATTCCCCTCTCTGTTGTCTCCTTAAATTAGTTCTATTTTCATTTCTATTACTTCCTGGGACAGATTCTGCTTTTTTTACTGCAAAGTTCTATTCAGTCAAGGGTTTATCTGACCAGTAGTTGTGCAAAAACTGTGGAGTTCAGACCTTTATGCACAAATGGGAGTTCTCAGTACTACAGCAGCAGAGTAACAGGCATTTTAGATACTGCAGCATTTAATTACATGAAAAAGAAGGTAAGTAAATTTCATAAAATACTGGTTTGCAAAACCTGAATTTATTTTTTAATAATGTAGCACAACATTTCCTGTTGCAACAAAGAAAACTTTTAAGGGAAGGGCTCCTGGCTCTTCCAGTGTTGAAGCTGTTAAACTTCCTTTTACTGTGTTTCTAAAAACTATATGTTTACATTTAGCAGTAGTTGATACATAGAACACCTCCCAATTCTGCAATCCATATATATAGGCTTAAAAAGCCAAGTATTGCAAATATTTGTTTTGTATTAGCTGATAAGTATTGGAATATGCGTCTTTTATAACTGACTTGGGGTTTACTTAGGTTTTGAAATGTGTATGATTTTGTGTCATGCTAGATATAGCTAGAAAGTTAATCTTCTTACGAGGGAGACACTGTAATTGTTGGTGTAGTATTTAGCATATAGTAATTTTGTAGATATTCCATTACTCTTGGTTATTCCACATTCAGATTATGGTAGTAAAATATGAAGCTATGACAATATTTCTGAAAGTATTTTTGGAAACTGATAAAGTACCAAAGTCTTTTTTCCAGGCCCTCGCCCTGCTTCTGGTGGTAGCAATACAATACCTCAGTAATATTAGAGAGCTCAGTTGGCTGAACTCGAGGATAGCCGATTGTCTCTGTTCATTTATCTGGAAATCAGCAGGACTTACAACTTTGTAGAGATGCTATTAAAAGTGATTGGCAGAGTTCTGGGTACAGGAGGCAGATAATAGAATAATGCCAGTGTAATCTGGCAGCAACACAGTGAAATCAATGACGATTTTTTTTCTTTGATTCTAGTGAGAGTAGAATTAGTGTTTAGGCCTTCATTTAAAAATGTATGGTTTTGCCCTACACCTGCTGATGAACTCTGGACCCTGTGCATGGGCTAATAAAATCAGAAACCCTCATCTTCTGGGGATACAGAAATACCTGAGAGACGAGTGACTTGAATGTTTGAAACAGGGAGAGCACAGGGCACTCCTGTTTAAGAAATGCTGTTTGTGTTAAACTCTTTCCTGATGCTGTAGAAAACAAAAAGAGCCTCCTTTGCAGAAGAGAGCAAGTATCTGGTGAAGAATGCTGCTGTGATCCACCACCTTGAAAAGCTCATCTGAGTCTGCCATGTGGAAAGGGGACAGTGCTGTTTCCATGCATCACAAGGACATTGGTGTGCGAGGATGTACTTGGATATGCAGGTAGTGGGAACTGTACGGGAGAGACTTGGATCAAAGCAGCAGTTCTTTGAGTGTAGTTATAAAAGGTATGTCTTGGTGCAACCTTGTCTTTTATTCAGAAGACTCAAGGCAAGTAAATACGGTGACTGTAGTAAGTCTATTTCCCCTGCATGGTTTAAAAAGACATACCTTCATGTGTTGCAGGACTTCACTGTAACTACTCATGTGAGTGAAGGTAGGCATTCACAGGCTTATTTGCAGAATCATCCCACTGAAATAGATAGAGACCAATAGAGACTCATGTTCCATGCAAAGGTTGAAAATGTTACCTGGGCCATTCAGCTGTATTATAACAGCTGAAGAGAAAGTCTCCTGTATTAACTGTCTGCGTCTGGGACTTGAGGAGGATTCTTAACCAGCCCAAGAGTATTTTGAAAGGAATTTCAGAAGAAAAAGATGTTTTGTAACAGAAGTTTAAAGAGAAACTCTCTTCTTGTACAGTCAAAAGTAGTTCACTGTCTGCAGTTGTGCTTATGGGAGGCCTCTGAATGCTGTTTTACTATTCGGCATGACTTGGACTCCCTTACTAATCTTTGAGGTTGCGTATTGGGTACCTTTATCAGAACACCAGTCCCCTCTCCTATACTCTGTTGTTATGGCTATAAGTCATACGGTGGCTTGTATTTTCAATTCCAGGTATCAACAGTAGAATCCCATTTATAGGGTCTGCCAGTTACTGAAACCAGCAAACTTGCTTTAGGCACACATTTTGAGACTAACTCATGCTGTAGCTCTTTTTGTGCAAACCGATGCGCTGTGTGAGGCAAACCATCTGCATTTCTGTGACTTCCGCGTACCTTATAAAATCCGCTACTCTTCATGTTTCAGATGCTGTTAAATACTCTTCTGTTTGTTTCTGTTTTAAGGGACGATTAATAAAGCTTTAAAAATACAGGTTCTAGGGCATGCATTGATGGTCCAGCCCTCTATGCATATTTTATATAAAAAGCATCTTTGCTTGTTCTCTAGCGGCTATAGAGAAGACTGAAGGGAGCAAAGTGTGGCACTTTATTGCACTGGGAGTCTGGATTGCTCAATTGTAGCATTGCTTTTTGAAATCTGTAGTGGAGAATCAAGCACAGTGCAGTAGAAGCCACGAATGAATGTGGTAAGTGAAGAGCTGTGTTTGTGCATAGGGAATAGCTGAGGAACATGGAAAACAAGTAATGTCCTTTTGAGCATGACTACCGAGTGAGGATGTACCAGTTAAATTGCTCTGAGAACCCAGCTGACAGATGTCAGGTGGATTAAGGTAAATAATACAAATTTGGAGATGGGAGGTTTCAAGGAGAAAGCAAACAAGGAGGCATCAGAGTTGTCCAATCATATTGGTCAGCAAAGAATTAAATCCTTTTTCTTTCCTTTAAGTTCTTTAGCATCCCTGTCCAAATCTGCAAGTCATGTGCAAGATTCCCGCTCATGCCTCCATAGCTTTGCTTCACTTACCATTTATTGGTCCATATTCTAGGAAACTTTTTTTCCTTGTTTTGATGTGACTAGACAATAGCCTTCAGCCTTTTTCATAACGTTCAAAAAGGCCTTCACCTTAGTTGATGTCTCAGCAATTTATTTACGACCCTACAGTGTCAAATGTTTTTTTTTTTTTTTCGTTTTGCTGAATGCCAGTGACTGTGCTGTAAAGCCTTCTTTTTAAGGCCAAGACATCTTAACATTTTGTGTTGCTGTTCGCTTTTTACAATGGCTAGCCACCAAGCCATTTTTTTTTTTCCCCTTCCCCCTAAATCTCTGGCTTGAAGGAGAGGGTGTTTTACTTAGCCTATGGCTTAACAGCTTCTGTGTTTTTCTGATCAACTGACCTTCCATGCTTATTTCAAGTATGAAGTTTCAGTGTTTTTTATATTCATCCTGTTTCAGACTGGTCATGGGTTTGCTGCAAAGCCTTCTTTAAAAGCAGAAATATTTATTCTTTCTTCACCTTGGCCCGCAAGTATGAAATGGATGTTCTGAGTTCACTTACGGCTGATCAGAAGCTTATGGCTTCTTCCGTCTTGTTGATCTCTTCCTTTATAGTAATTGTAAGCATGGGGTTTTTTTCTACATTTGTGTCTTCATGCTGAGTCATTCTTGCCCTTCATATTCTGATTATAAAATGTTGACATCATTATGGATTTCTACTGTGTGATTATGGCTTTTTTTAAAATTATTTTTATTTCTCAACTATAGCTTTCAACTCAGGAGAAGTTAAAGAATTTTTGTAAGATAGCGGTACTCTTGTGCTCTCTTGGCACTGCTATGCAGAAACTCTAACTTCAGTGAAAATACTCTAGATGTATGCTTATAGTAACAAGAAGAGAAACACAACCAATGTCTTTCTCTAGCTAAATGTTTCAACGTGATATTTCAGTGGCCTAGACGATATCACTACTTGTGTAATAGTATAAACATTTCAGGTTTCTTGGAGTACACGTGGTTCTGCTATACTTCCTTTTCGTACTTGTGAAGCTATTTTTTTAATCCCATCAAGTCAAAGGACTCTACAGAGGTTAGAATGCTTCCCTCCACTTCCAGCTTCCCCAATAATGTGTTGCATTGGTAATCTTAGCAAGAACATGATTCACTATCAATTAGTTTAGTGGGTGACATACATTGGATTTATTATAATCCCCAAATAACATTTGTTGTTCTTGTCGTTCCTTGTCTCCCAGCTGTGTGTAATAATCAGTCCTATACTTGATAGCTTTGACTGGAACTGAGTTGAACAGAGTGTATGTAGCTCAG
This sequence comes from Fulmarus glacialis, assembly GCF_000690835.1. NCBI lineage: Eukaryota > Metazoa > Chordata > Aves > Procellariiformes > Procellariidae > Fulmarus > Fulmarus glacialis. The sequence continues at coordinate 21,085 of NW_009204032.1, forward strand.
CTCAATTTGTGGTTATTTATTAGAAAACTTTTTCCTGTTCACAAACGTTTATTTCCTTCTCTCTTCTATTCAGCGTAGCGGATCAATGTGCAGAAAATGACACGCTGAGACAAGATGCTGCTGAGTGTGGACGAATATTTAGAGATAAACAGACTAAATGGGATGTGGTCAGAAGAATGTCACCGTCTTAAGCGTGGAGTATTTTCTTTGCAACATTTTTAGATCAGTGGGATTTCAGTTCAGCAAACATGAACTCTTGTGGTGGTAAGGTCAGAATTGTCCGCCTTAGTTCTGCTTTCGAGCTGAGGATCTTGGAAGCCTTGCTTCATCAGTCTTGTGGCACTCTGCTTGTTAGGATTTCAGATTTTGTTGCTGTGCAGCAAACCTGCTAAACAGACTTCCTTAGGGATGGCAAACCTTTGCAAAACTATCGGATTGGATAGCTCAACTAGAATTTCCACACTTTCTGCTCCCATGCCAGGAACCAAATGAGATTGGTTCTCACATAGGCTTGGCCTTGTCTCTATAGAAGGGAGCTTGGAGGTCTCAGGGGTCTCAGAGGCAGGTTTTGAGGAATGACAAACCTGGGAAGTGTTTCCAAGGTCAGTGATTCTGGGGCAGTATGCCTAATGGGGCTGATTGAAAGCTGTAGATATTGGGAGCCTATGTAGCTGATAATGAAAACTGAGAATAATATTTAATATAATAGCAGATATTTAAGGAGGAGAAGGAAAATTAGCACAGCTTAATTTCATTGAGACTCTGCAGAGTGCAGGAAGTCTTCACTGGGCAATATGACTGACTCTTTCTTTACATTTCTGATTTGTAGAGAGGTTAATACTTCCAGATTTTAGTCGCACTCATGCTGAAGTCTGGCATTTCCTGTGAATGAGAAACCCTGCTTTTCAGTTACTCTGGATGCAACCCAATGTCTGAATGTGGTGCACATGAGACAATTTTTTCCCCAAGTTTCTGTAGGGATGCAGACCTTGCAGAAGTTCTTTCTTGTTACTTTTATGGAACTTTAGATTTAATTCTACTGGTTTTGACATGTAAACAGAGAATGCACCTGATGTGTGTGGTAGAAAACTTCTATGGGATAAGGTTGCTGTGATGTGTTTTAAATAATTACAGCTGTTGGAGGTGGGGACATCTCCTGCTGAGAGAAATGGAGAAACTTCCTGGTAGGATTCAATGGTAGATGTTAAGAAAATACATCTTTTTTTTTTTTTTTAATCAAACTTGCAGAAGAGAGCCAGGATTGCTGTATGTATTGCAGCATGTAGCTTCAAAAAGGAAGCTGTTTCTGGGGGGCTAAGGGAATAAATGACCTGCAGCTTTAGCTAAGTGGAAGGATTGCAATTTGTTAATGATGGTGGCATGGGAAAAAAAAAAAAAAAAACCAAACTGACTTTTCTGGTTTTGGGGAATGCCTTGTAGTATGCAAATAGTCTGACATTAGTGTGTACCTTAAAAACATATTTGAGCCCCATAAGAGGCTCTATTCTAACCTACCCCAGCATAAATTGGGAGTCTGTACAAAGACAGGGGAGTTACTGTCATATGAAACTAGCATGAGATCAAAATAAGCTCAAAAATGTTGTAAATATTAGAAGACACTAATGTATATGGTTGATTATAATTCCAGTCACTGGTTATAAACCTCATGAAATGAATCACCTCATTTATAATGCATACCATGGGACAACATCTAATTTGGTGACAAGCATGGAATCTTGCAAAGATTCAATAGAAATATCTGCTTAAATGACTATGTTGTCATCTAATTACATATATTTTCTAAAGCTTTGTTATTTAATATACCTGTTGTTATTATCAAATTGTATTTCACACTTTCAAAATATTCTGGTAAATAAAAGCCCTTTTTTCTGTGAGATGCAATGTTAGTGTTTATTTTAAATTGTGACTGTTTTTGTGAGAAAGATTAGAAAATCAACATATGTTGTTATCACTCCTCACTTTTGAAAGAACAAGGTGAAGGCTATCCTTGGAAAGTAATTGATATTCCTGTACAGGTTGAAACTGATACACAAACAGATAAGCAGAATGCTTCTAGTCTGTGCTCTAGCTGCAAAAAGCCATGCCAATGATTGTCTTATATGGCCTCCAGTTTCATACCCAATCTTTGACCTTTTGGACCATTCTACTAGTCATTTATTCTGACCATTTCAGATGTCTTGGACCTATGTAATTTTTAGCTGCATAAGTAGAATATAAAACTATTAAAGTGATGCTATCTAAGTTACCATTGTCTACTAAATGATCATAAGAATAGGTGTATAAATAAGGGCTCAATTGCATGTAATTATTTTGCACTAAAAATGTCATCTATGCCTTGGATAACATGCAGCCAAGAAAATTGCATTGCTTATCTAGCTGAGCTTGTTAACAGTTGCACAGTCTGATGGAGGAACTTGTAATGAAATCTGGTCTTCACAGATCACTATGGCTAGTCAGAAAGCGTAAGGAATATTTCAATATAATTGGGAGGTAATATACTGGTTATTATTGTCTGAAGTGAAGGCTGTGAAAGTGTAGTTCTGTTAAGTTTCATTCCTAGACTTCTGGAAATTAGTTCTGGTCTATAACGTGACCAGATCTGGTATAAAATACCAACATCTGTGGTCTGCTATAAAATGGCATATTTTTAATCATTTGTTTCTATGTAGTTTCGGTCATGGTTAATGGTGGTAGTGGCAATGTGAGGTATCCACTGCTCTGGCTGCAGCTTCAGTACTAAATGTGACCATGGTGGAGTGACCTGTGGGGTTCATTCCCTGTTTCCATCAGCAGAGTGTTTGCTCTGTTCCAGTCTAGTTTACCCATGAAAATTCATTACAGACAAAATGATTATACTGGTGTTACCCAGCACTTATTTTGAAGATAATGGGGCTGTTGAGGTGTAACAAACCAATTGTTTATGACTTGTTGCAAAATGGGGAGAATGCTTTTTCTAAACGGGTATACAAAGCTTGGGACTCAGACAGTGGTTACTAAAACTTGTTCAAATGGGGGCATCTTATATTACTGTTCTTGCAGAGTCACTCATTGGGTGAGATTTGTGCATGCTCTTGGAAGCTGCAAATGTTTTGTCTTCTAATTGAGTAAACACTTTTATCCTTTGAGCTCCTTATACCCATATATCAAGTTTGGTTTTTTTTTTAAAACAAAAACTGTATTAAGGGAAATAGTTCTTTCATTTAATTGGTTGCTTATCTTCTGCACTACTCTGGAACACTCTCCCAAAGCCCCGAAATTCTGCATCCACAGCAGGCTTATGCTGCAGTTACAGAACAGGTGCAGTGCCCTGAAAATAGGGTAGGAAGGTGCCCTCCCTTCAGGGGAGGTGTCTGAGACAGCTGAGCTTCAAATACGTTTTTGCACAAAGGGAAAC
>NW_009204032.1:24530-25690 GCF_000690835.1 Fulmarus glacialis
CTGTTGGAGAATCTTTCACGTGCGGGATAGAGGCACCCATCTACCATACTGACCTGAAGTCTTAGGGGGCTTGCTGCTTACCGGGTGCTTAGACACAGGTTGTTGTGCAGAGTCTGCTGAGGCTTGTCTGTCTTTTGGACTGTCACCTCCTGCTGCTCGTCCATTTGAGCACCAATGATACTACCAGGGAGACGCTGAGCATACCAAGAATGGTTACAAGGCTCTGGGGCAAGGCTGGAGTGTGTGGGGCTCCATGTGTATTTGCCTGTGAAGGTGAAAGGCTTGGGGAGGAGTTGACGGATCCTGTGAGTCAACATCTGGCTGTGCAGGTGGGGTCTTTGAGAGGGATTTGGCTTTTGCAGTTATGGAAAGTTCTGAGGGTTGAAGACTGCTGGGAAAGGATGAGATCCTCCCAACTAAGTGGGGCAAGAGCACCTCTGCCAATAGGCTGGAAAACCTGGTGAAGACCGCTGTAAACAATGAGGAAACGGTAGACAGAGCTGAGAAGCAAATGACGCAGGGTGTCAGTTACAAGAGTGATCTCAGGAATGGTTATGCAGGGTGAAAAGAAGAACTAGTCACTCTTGGAATAACTTCAATATGGTGGGACAGCTTGCATGACGAGTGCTGCAATGAACAGATACAGGTTCTTCAGAAAAGATGGGAAGACAAGGATTGAAAGAGTTTCCCTCTAAGTGAAGGAGCAGTCTGAATATAAGAAACTCCCTGTGGGACAGAGGTCAGGCAAGTCATGAGAGCTTGTGGGTCATAAGGCCAACAAGGCAGATATCCTGCTGGGAGTCTGTAATAGACCACCTAACCAGGATGAGGAGGCAGATGAAATATTCTACCAGAGGCTCACGGAAGTCTCACAGTCGCTAGCCCTTGTTCTCGTGGGGGACTTCAACTTTCCGGACGTCTGCTGGAAATACAACACGGCAGAGAGGAAACAGTCCAGGAGGTTCCTGGAGTGTGTGGAAGATAACTTCCTGACGCAGCTGGTAAGCGAGCCTACCAGGGGAGGTGCCTCGCTTGACCTGCTGTTCACAAACAGAGAAGGCCTGGTGGGAGATGTGGTGGTCGGAGGCTGGCTTGGGCTTAGCAACCATGAAGTGATAGAATTCTCAATAGTTGGTGAAGTCAGGAGGGGGGCCAGCAAA